>NC_065526.1:1415166-1438670 GCF_006386435.1 Epinephelus moara | reverse complement strand
TGTTTCAATTTTGTGTTCTTGGACGTTAGTCTGGGGCGCCGTCAGCCTCCATTAGGTGTGCTAGCCGCTCCCCCCGCTGATCTCTGCAAGTGATGTGAGGACTCTAAAACTTCACCTGAGCCTCCATCGGCATATGGGTGAGTAGATAATGGCTGAATTTTCATTTTTGGGTGCACTATCCCTTTAACTTATCACCATCTGAAAATGTGAGCTTTTAAAGTAAGTAGATTTACAACACTTAAATATATTTGATAAATCCATTAATGATAACTTTAAGGTATATTTGAAGATGAATGGTTTCAGAGGCGTCGGTGGCTTAGTGGTAGAGCAGGCGCCCCATGTACAAGGCTGTTGCTGCAGCAGCCTGTGTTTGATTCCAGCCTGTGGCCCTTTGCTGCATGTCTCTCCCTCTCTCTCTCCCCTTCACACTTCACTGTCCTATACATTAAAGGCAAAAACATGCCCTAAAAATATCTAAGAAAAAAAGAAAAATGATTTCAGTTAACGTCAGATCTCAAAAATATTTTTAGAGATTTTAAGGGACTTTTGTTAACATATCAATATCTTTATTAGTAGTAAATTAATAGACTGCAGTACATTAAATGGTTTCTTCTGGGTTTTAAGCTCTTAAAATTTACAAAATAATAAATGCAGATCTAAGATCAACTAATGAACTGTAGTTTATTAGAGTAGTTAAGGGACTTTTAAGATGTAAGAACTGTACATTTTTCATATGGTGTTTAGAATGGGTCATCTTAGTGTTGAAAACCCCTTAAAATTTACCAAATAACTTGTCTCTGAAGCTTCATTTCAATTTTTACCTTAAAAGACCACATTTTTAAATTAAGGGAAGATTAAGGGGTGACTTAATTTCAAAAAGCCTTTAGAACTCTGCAGATCATCCACTAGAAAAACCTTAATATATGTGACAGTCCATCAATCTATCCCCTTAAATAATTAAAAAGGCATCAATTACATTATTATATAATTAGTGAATTAATGGAATTTTTAAGTCAAAAATAAAAAAATTGAGTTTTATTGTGTTAAACGTTTCTCCACCGAAACCTGCAAACCTGCAGAACTTAATTTTAAATTGCAGTAGAGATACAAAAGTTTGTGTCAGAACATGTGTCTGGTGTCCAAAGACTGGGTTTTCAAATATAACATCATAGATATTCTTTAATTTGTACATTAATTTTTCACTTTGGGTACAAATTGAGGGGTTCACCCCAAATTTGGGATTAATGAACGGATAAATTAATGGGTTTTTAAAGGATTATTTCTTTGATTAAACTGATGAAAAGCCCTTAAAACTTCTCAAACAGCTTAAAAATCACCCCTGAATTTATTCTCACTTTAATTGAGAAATTAAGGTCGTGGGGAGGGAAAAAATTCAGGAATGGCTTTCATAGGTCTTGGGTCAATTTTAAGGGATTGTTATCCTTTAAAAAGGTCTTAAAATATGCAGATTATCCAATAAAATGCCTTCAAATTTGATAATTCATTACTTAAAATCCCTTAAGACCTGTATGACATCAATTCATAGAATTTTAAGGTTGAATATAAGGGAATCAGTTCCAGGGTGAGTAGAGCTGTGATGTGTCTTTGACCCGACAGAATGAAACTGTAAAAGCGTTCAGAAAACATTTGAAGGCCGCAGCAGAAAAAAGAAACAGCCCAAAATAAAAACTGAACACAACAAAACCAAAGTGAGATTAAAGCTCTGCAGCAGGAAGTCAAACTGATCTGGAATCAGAGTGTGAATGTTTGATTCACCTGCTGAGTGAACCTGAGCAGTCCGACAGGTCGTCTCTCATTAAACCTTCTGTCGCCTCGTTTCATTTTTAAAGAGAGTGAACTGGGAGCTCTGGTGCTTCAAAGAGGAGGGGAGGGGGGGTGAAGGGAGGGGAGAAGGGGGGGGGGGGGTGGTGGTGGCAGCCAAACAGAAATAAAACCAGCTCAGAGCGCCACACACCAAAACACCAAAACGCCAGCAGCCTGAAGATAGCAGACGTGTCGCGGTGAGACTTTAACAAACTATATAAATTCACCCTTTGATGACCTCAACTCTGCCGACGCCATTACAGATACATCAGATTATCAGTATCAGCACGTGTATCAGCTGTTAATGTTAATATTCAGAAATATTTGTCAAAAATATTCTCAAAATGTTCAGAAAGTTCCCAAATGTCAACATGTTCCCAAAATAGAATCAAAATATTGTGAAAATGTTGTCAAAATGTTTCCGAACTGCCACAATATGTCCACAAGAAGTCATCACAAAGTTTCCAAAGCTTTAGAAAGCTTTCCAAACTGTCAACAAAATGTTCCCAAATTGTAATCGCATTGTTCCCAAAATAGTGCCAAAATGTTCAGATAATGTCCCTGAATGTCACTGAAAAGTTTCCCAAGTCTCAACATGTTAGCAACATATCAAAAAAGGTTTCCAAACTGTCATCAAAATGTGCCCAAACTTTAATCACACCTTTCCAAAAATGTCAACATTATGTTCCCAAAATAGTGTCAAAATTTTCAGATAATGTCCATGAGATATCATTTAAATTTTTCCAGTGTCTACATATTACCAAAATGTCAAAAAAGGTTTCCAAAGGGGTTTCCATGAAAATGTTCCCAGAGTCATCAAAAAGACCCTAAAATGTCAAAAAAAGGTTCCCAGACTGTCAGTGTCAAACACTATGAATGTTGGGTTAAAAACACATCTGCTCTGTGATTGGCTGCTCAGGTGTGATGGCGCTCGTCGTTGATGCCGTTTTTCTTTTCTTTTCTTTTTTCTAAAAACAGCGTGGTTTGGTGGTGGGGGTGAGGGAGGGGGAGGGACTACAGTCACTACTTGCCTGATTGGTTTATTTCACATCCGTTACTGACCTGAAATCAGTGAAGAGACGATGAGAGGCAAAGAAGAAGAACTAAAAGTGAAGCTCACAGACGGCTGCTGTTTGTTTGTGTGACAGCAGTGGAGCTTAGAGCTGCTGTACAGGAAACCATTTAATGTTTCAGTGAATGTAATTTAAAACTAACATGAAGTTGGTGTCCAGAGCTTCCTCACTGATGGTTAACATTGTGTGGAGGTAGATACAGGTGTGTCTGCAGGTGTGATGTTGTACCTGAGCGTCAATGATCTTCTGTTTGGCTTCAATCACCGCTTGCATCTCTGCGTGGTCCCGCTTTAACTCCTCCTCCACCGCCATCAGCCTGACCACACACACACACACACACACACACACGTTATTTGAAGAATTTTAAAAAAAATTTCATGTCTTTATTTCATTTAAATGAAAAATGTTTTTTAAAATGCACTTCAGTTTAACTGTAATCAGAATGTTCCCAAATGTCAACAAAATGTTGCCGACATGTTCTCAAACTGTTCCAAAAATGTCAACAAGATGTTCGTGAAATGTCAAAAAAAGTTCCCAAACTATCCTAAAAATGTTCTCAAAATAGTGACAAAATGTTAAGAAAATTTTACATTCTTAAAAGATCATCATAAAGTTCCCAAAATGTCAAAAAAGGTTCCCAAAATAGTGTTTAAATTGTCAGATAATGTCACTGAAATGTAATTTAAATGTTTCAAATGTCAACATGTTGCCAAAATCCAGAAAAACCTTTACAATCTGTCATCAAAATGTTGCCACAATATCAAAAAACGTTCCAAACCTGTCATTAAAATGTTCCCAAAATTGTGTCAAATGTTAAGAAAAAATTGTCTAAAACTGTCTGATAGGGCTGCAGCGATTAGTCGACTAATCAGTGACTAATCAACCATTAAAATAATCGGTGACTATTTTAGTAGTCGACTAATCAGTTTGAGTCATTTTTCATAGAAAAGTACTATAAAGTACCCAAAATACTCTTATTGCAGCTTCTTACGTTCAAATATTAGCAGCTTTACACACTCTCCCATGACGGTGAACTAAAACCCTTTGGCGTGAGTACGAAACAAGACATTAGATGACATCATTTTGGGGTTTGGGAGAGACAGACCGACATTTTTCAACATTTTAACACATTTTTCGATAAAATGATTAGTCGACTAATCGAAGAAATAATCGACAGATTAGTCGACAATGAAAATAATCGTTAGTTGCAGCCCTACTGTCTAAACAATGTTCTGTAAAAACAAAATGGCACCACTTTACTCTCAAAATAATGTCAACATGTTCCCCAACTATCTGTAAAATGTTCCCAAATAGCGAAAAAATGTGCCTAAAATAATCCTAAAATGTCATCAAAAGTTCCTAAAATGTCAAAAGAGGTTCCCAAACAGTCATCAAAAGTTTCCCTAAATAGCAACAAATGTTAAAAAAAAAATGGCCTAAAATGTTCCCAAAATAGTCAGAATGTTTGAAAATGTGCCCAAAATGTCATATACATGTTCTCAAACTGTCAACAATGTTCTGTAAATGTCATCAAAAAATTTGCTCTCAAAATAGCATCAAAATGTTCCCAAAATAGTTTTAAAATGTTCCCAAACTGTAATCACACTGATCCCAAAATGTCAACATGTTCCCAAAAAAGTGTCATACAGTATGTTAAGAAAATGTTGCCTAAATTGCTATGAAAAATGTTCCCAAACTGTCAACATTGTTCTGTAAATGTCCTAAAAAATGGCACCATTTAACGCTCAAATAGTGTCGAAATGTTCCCAAAATAGTTTCAAGATGTTCTGACAATGTTAATAATATCTTAAAATGAAACACTGATGAGTAACTGTTGTCCCTACCTGCAGATGATGCTCTTCATCTGGCTGTCTTTCTCCTCCTGCTGCCTCCTCAGCCTCTCCTCGCTGTCCTCCAGACGGTGTTTGTACTCCAGCAGCAGCTTCTGCATCTGCTGCTCCTGAGCCAGCAGACGCCGCTCGTACTCCTCCAGACGCCGCCCGGACACCCGCAGACGCTCCTTCAGCCGGGAGATCTCCAGCTCATACTGAGGTTGGAGGAGGAGGAGGAGGAGGAGGAGGAGGAGGAGGAGGAGGTTAATGTGGCACGAACAACACAAGTCACTTTATTTACAGGTTTGTAACAGAAACTCTGCACGTCTCAGCTTGGTGTGTCGAGACAGACAGAGACAGACAGAGACAGACAGACAGACAGACAGAGAGACAGAGAGACAGACTACCACCACACAGTGAGAGTGGTCAGGTGAACACCTGTCCAGGTGTGTGTGCTACCTTCTCAGTGTTCCTGCCCTCCTCTCGGCTCCTCTCCCCTCCCTCCTCCTCCTCCTCCTCATACTGGCCATTGTTGAGCACCCAGGCTGCCGTCCGCTCCACCGGAGACATCGCCACTGCCACTGCCTCCACCGGAGACGCCACCTGAACACAAACCAGTGACATCATCACACCCTGTGACACCTGCACTAAATGTTTGATTATCTCATTAAAACCAGAGCGTGTTTAGGGACCAAAACAGGACTCCCACAGTTTGTCAGAGCCTTTAAAGCTGCTGCACACTGAGGCTCAGTTTATTAAACGCTGCAGCTGCGTTTCATTAGTCCTTCAACACGCCCTCGTTGACTTCCTCTTGGAGGAATCCCCGCCGCCATCCTGAGTGTTGTTCCATTTCTCTAAAAACCTGAAGTGAACTTGGTGAGATGGATCCTCGGGGGGCTGAGAGTGTGAACAACAATGGTCACTCCAGATAGGTCTGTATCACCCACAATGCATTGCAGCTACGCATTTGATGCAAAAAAATAAATCTGTGGTGACGTGGCAGTGATGTACACAAAGCTAGGGTTGCACCACCGAAGAAGACGTTGAATAAATTGTAAAATAAATAAAGTAATAAATATAAATAAAGTGAAATAAATCCACCGTTCAACATGTTTCTCAGTTCCTGTTTTTCCAGCAGGTGTGTGTGTGTGTGTGTGTGTGTGTGTGTGTGCGTGCAGGTAAACATTACTGTGTAGGAGTTTTAGGCAGGTGTGAAGAAATGCTGTAAAGTAAGAACGCTTTCAAAAATATAAAGTTTAATT
Organism: Epinephelus moara; assembly: GCF_006386435.1. NCBI lineage: Eukaryota > Metazoa > Chordata > Actinopteri > Perciformes > Serranidae > Epinephelus > Epinephelus moara. Next base: position 1,432,679 of record NC_065526.1, on the reverse strand, counting down.
ATTCACCTTTTATGGATTTACAAAATGCAAAGTGAGCGAACAGAAGAGAAATCAAATCATTATTTGCTGTGACCACCCTTTGCCTTCAACACAGCATCAGCTCTTCCAGGTACACCTGCACACAGCTTGTGTAGGATCATAGTCAGGTGTATGATTAACCAGTTAAACCAAACAGGTGCTAATGATCATCAGTTTCATGTGTCGGCTGAAACACAGTCATGAACTGAAACAGAAACAGCTGTGTAGGAGGCTTCAAACTGGGAGAGGAGCAGCCAAACTCTGCTGCCAAGGTGAGGCTGTCACAGGTCGCACACTGTGACGAGACACAAGGTGGTTACACTGCATCAGCAGGGTCTCTCCCAGGCAAAGATCTCAGAGCACACTGGGGTTTCAACATGTGCTGTTTAGGAAGCACAAAGAAACGGGAGGAGCACAGGATTGCAGCAGGTGAGAGACACATGATGCTTCTTGCCTTTGAAATCAGAAGATGTCCTGCAGAAACCAGTGGGACCCAGGTACACCCATCGACTGTCTTCATGGAAGAACTGCGGCCAAAAAGCCAAACCTCCGACATGGAAACAAGGCTGAGCGACTCGACTCTGCAGGAAAACACAGGAAGTGGGGTGCAGAGAGATGGCAGCAGGTGCTCTGGACTGATGAGTCAAAATGTGCAATATTTGGCGGTGTGTTAGCTGAAGGGCTGGAGAGCGCTGCAGGCGACAGTGACGCACGGTGGAGGTTCATTTGCAGGTTTGGGGCTGCACTTCTGCAGATGGATTTGGGGGTTTGGTCAGGATTAATGGTGTCCTCAATGCTGAGAGATACAGGCAGATACTTCTCCATCATGCAGTACCATCAGGGAGGCGTCTGATTGGCCCCAAATTCATTCTGCAGCAGGACAATGACCCCGAACATACAGCCAGCGTCATCAGGAACTATCTTCAGCGTCAAGAGCAACAAGGAGTGTCCCTGAGCTCAACATCATCTGGTCTGTCTGGGATTACATGAAGAGACAGACGGATCTGAGGCAGCCGACATCCACAGAAGATCTGTGGTTAGTTCTCCAAGACGTTTGGAACAACCTACCTGCAGAGCTCCTCCAAAAACTGTGTGCAGGTGTACCTGGAAGAACTGATGCTGTGTTGAAGGCAAATATTGATTTGATTTAGATTTCTCTTCTGTTCGCTCACTTTGCATTTTGTCATTGATAAAAATAAACAATACTTTACAGCATTTCTTCACACCTGCCTGAAACTTGTACACAGCACTGTATAGGTGTAACGATTCACGGAGTCTCAGGGAAATCTGAAATTTTGATATTTAACTGAAAAATGTCAAATAATTAATTACACTTAATATTTACTTTGATTGTTGTTCTGTTGTGTGATGTCTTTATTCATCATCATCCGTAGACGTGTGGAAAATGAGCTGTTTTACAATCTATTAAAAACCCACAGCAATAGTAATTAATAATCATGCAGATCACAAACAGAAATGTCTAAATCAGAACGTGATGCAGATAATCACCACGTGCCCCACGGTATATTGGGATTATCCACTCACAGACAGGAGGCTGCACGTGTCTGATGAAGTTTAAAAATGAAAAAGAGCAGCACAGCGCCTGTCCCGCAACTGACGGTGGACCCTTAAATCCCCGCCCACTTTCCCTCCACTCTCTGATCGGCCCCTGTGCGACATAGAAAGAGGGCGAGAGGAGCTACTGATGAAACTCTGAAGATCCTGCAGAAGAATTTTAAGTTAAACTCCTGAAACATGAGAAGCTGCAGGAAACTTCAGACACGAGTTTGTGGACAAATTAAAAAATGTAAATTTCATTGATTATTCTGTGATATTTTTTCCTTCAACACGCAGACACACAGGAACTTGATCTTATTGAAGCTCAAACTCTGAATGACATCAAACACGTTAATTAACTTTAGCTGTTTTAAATTCGTATCTTATATTTTAACTGTTTTTCTGCAGTACCTGCTGTGGAGGCTTGGTGGCACTCCTCGGGGGCGGAGCCATGTTCTCCGCAGAGCAGGTGGCCTGTTGGCGGCTGGCGTGGGCAGGGGTGGGCGTGGGATCTGTGTTGGCGCTGCTGCTGCTGCGTAGGGAGGCGCTGTGAGGGAGCGAGCGCGGCGTCCTGGCCCCTCTGCTCTGCTGCTCCACCTTGATGATATGGGCGGTGCCTGCCGTTGTGCTCTGGCGGGGGATGGCGACCGCTGTGGCAACACCAGGTGGGATGTCTGGCGGCGCGTGTCGGCGCGGCGTAGAACACTCCTCGCTCTGCACGCTCCGCCTGCTGCCGGACTCGTCCAGGCTGCTGTTGGACGCCACGCGACCTTTGACCCCCACTTGGCTGCCAAAGTCGTCGGAGTTGCTGTGGCTGTTGTGCGAGCTCTCCGTGCTCAGGTTCTCGGAGCTGGAGTCCTGCCGCAGCGAGTGGGCGGAGCGTGTGGACAGGCTGTGGGCGGGGTTACTCAGGTGGTAGACGGGGTTCTGGAAGGACAGCGGCTGCAGGCTGCGCTGCTGGCTGAGTGACGGGTGCAGCGGCCGCCTCACCTGCGGCGCACTCTGCGGCTGACCGTCTCTGGGCGGGGCTTTGGTCTGGTGCGGCCCCGGCTGGGGGGTGAGAGGGTTGGAGTGGGGGTAGTTGACAGGAGGCGGGGCGTGGCCGATGGAGGCCTGGGAGCCCACCCTGCTGAGGCGGGGCGGGGCCTCGTGGTGCGTTGGCGGCCCCGCGGGGCTGTGCAGACTCTGCGCGTCCTGCAGATCCACCAGAGAGATGCTGCGACCGTTGGGCAGCAGGTTGTCTCGCTCCTCCTGGTCTGAGAAGCTGGTGTGGACGGAGGGATGCTGCTGAGCCAGCAGGGGGCGCTGACCTCTAACGTAACCCTCCATCAGATCAGCCACTGGAGACTGCAGGCTGCGGACATCGCTGTGGCTGCAGGAAGTGACACGTACACACGAGTCAGTCTGATTCAACACATCATCAGACATCACATTTCCTTGACTTTGGGTGAAGACGTCTCCAAACATTACAGATTTTTTTTATTCTGAAAGTCCCTGTGAAACACAAATTCTGTACTGTGACCTATTTCTCACTGACACAGGATATTTGATTGGTGGAAGGATACAGATCAAACACTTCGCATTTGATTGGACCGTAAAAAAGTGGGCAGGTTCAGAGTTTAGTGGAGCTACAGACCACTGCTGGCTCCGAGTCCGTCCAGACCCATAACTCTTATAAGTTTGTGCCAAATTTATGGGATTAAGTTATCATGTTCACAAGAATGAGACAGATACAAGGTCACAGTGACCCTGACCCTTGACCACCAAAAATCTAATGACGTCACCTTTAATCCGAGAGGACGTCTGTGCCAAATTTGAGGAAATTCCTTCATGAAAATGAGATGGACGCAAGGTCACAGTAACCATGACCTTTGACCATCAAAATCAAATGACTTCACCGTTAAGTCCAAGTGGACTTTTGTGCCAAACTAGAGGAAATTCCCTCAAGGTGTTTTTGAGATTTTGCGTTTATGAGAATGAGACAGATACAAGGTCACAGTGACCTTGACCTTTGACCACCAAAAACTAATAAGTTCACGTTTGAGTTCAGTATTAGTAGTTTGTGCCAAATCTGAATAAATAAACCTGAAGGTGTTCTTATGGAGAATGAGACGGAGGGACACGTAATGCCTCCGTAATGAAAAAATAGTTGTAATTTTTTGGGGAATGTTTTTGGTGAATTTTGTTACATAGGCGCACAAAATGTCGAGCGAAGTGACCTAAATTTACAGTTTTCATTTAATCCCAAAGTAGTACTGTAAATCTTTGCATGTAGCCCAAATATATTCCTGACTCTCAGTTTAAACAGTTACACTGTGCATGTTTTAAATACTTTAAAATATATATTTTTATTGTTTTCCCCATGTGTTCTACTTGTTTCTAAGCACCAGTGCACCAAAGCAAATTCCTTGTATGTGGAAACCTACATGACAACAATAATAATTAATTTAATGCAGACTGATAATTTAGTTTTGAGACAGGTTTTCGTTTGACACATGCAGCTGATGTGATGTTAACAGATTATGTCTGCAGCACATTTCAAGACTCTGTCAGATGGTTTTTATTGAAAGGAAGTGGAGCCAGAGGCTGAGTGAGAGAAGGACGTTAATCTGAAGTGATGGATGATTTAGAGAATAATCAGCGCTATTTATAGTTAATAAATATAAAACAACCTTTAAAAATATCTCAACAGTTACTGGATGGATCACCATGAGATTCTGTACAAACATTCATAACCTTTGTTTTCTCTACTGACCCTCTCACTTCTCTTCAGGTCAAAGGTTTTTATGGTTTTCTTCACAGAGCTGCCAGCTGGTGGCCCGATGTTTATTTTTAGTGAAGCCTGATTTTATTTTCCATCAGAAACGTTGATCCACCTCTCATGATTTCTCTTTGTCTTAGCTGATACTTTCACATGGAGTCACCACAGAACATTTTCAAATCCTACACAGTTAATTTAAAGGTCCAGTGTGTCAGATCTAGTGACAACTATCAGTGAGGACTGCAGATTACAACCAGCTGAAACTTCTCCTGGTCAGAATTCCTTCAGTGTTCAGGAGCTGAATGGTCCTCAGAGGAACACACACACCAGCTGATTTAAGCCAGGAAACACTCTGAATGAAGACGTTTCATGTTACATATTCAGTGTTTTTTAGACGCTCCTCGACGCAGAGGAGCTGCTAACTCCAGGAGCCAATGTGAAAACCTGTATGTCCCTTTCTAGAGTCAGTGTTTGGTTTGTCTGCTCTGGGCTACTGTAGAAACATGGCGGTGCAACATGGTGATCTCTGTAGACGAGGACCTGCTCCCTGTGTAGATATGAACAGCTCATTCTGAGGGAACGAGAACACACAGCTGATTATATGATATTCACTTTAAATCTGACACACTGGAGCTTTAAACTAAAGAACATAAGTGAAGGGACGCTCACTCTACACTTCATTTCAGCTGTGTGACGTTTAGCTGTTTGGACTCTCAAGTCAGAGTTTAAAAACCAGGATGTGTTCAATCAGCCAATAGAAACACTGATTCTCTGTCTGGATACAGAGAAAATGATTTTAGCATCAGTGTTTGTGATCGTTATGATGTCGCCCACATCCAAGCTGTGACATCACATCCTCAGTTCTGTTGAAGGTAGATTAATGTGACCTTCACTCTGACCTTTCACGGCTCAGATCAGCTGATTGGTTACCTGTCTGCGGGGTCCTCAAAGATTCGCTGTAACCCTGACGATAGGCTGCCGCTGATGTTGTGTGCAGAGTTGTGCTCCTGGAAGCGCCTCAGCTGCTGCTGGACGGGCGTCGGTGCAGCCAGGCAGCGAGAGATGTCTCCCAGAATCCTCGGCAGGGGGCCCAGCTTTGCTACGGTGGCCTGCAGGAAGGAATTTTCACCCTGGGTTTGCCGTGTGTGCGTGTGTGTGTGTGTGCGTGTATATGTGTGTGTGTGGATGGTTTGAATGGAAGCACCAGGATGCGGTGGTGGTGGTGGTGGTGGTGGGAGAGCAACATGGCAACAGAGAGAGTCGGCCAGACAGGAAGTGAACAGAAGGAGGGAGGAGGAAAAAAAACATGAGGGAAACTTAATGGAAACAAAAACCAACTAGAACAACATGCTGCTACTGAACAGAACCACAGCAAACACACCAGAGCCATGCTGAGACTGAGCTCCGACAGGTGAGACAGGTGAGACACAGCACAGAGACTGAGCTCCGACAGGTGAGACAGGTGAGACACAGCACAGCCGAGGGGGAGGGGGTGAGAGGGTGAGGAGGAGGTGGGGGTGGAGGAGGTGGGGGTGGAGGAGGTGGGGGGGGGGGGTTCAGGCCATGCTGTGAAGTTCAGCCACGCAGTGTTGATGTGGTTAAATGAACTGAAGTGACCTTTGCTCCTGATGTTCATTCATGTTACATCATCAAATATTCACATCACACACACACACACACACACTGTCAATGATCACTGATCAATAACTGAACACTCAGCAAACACTCCTCAGTGTCACTTCCTGGTTTAATAAAGGTCTGATACAAAAACAGAAATCACTGATGTTTCTGAGCTCTGATTCAACAGGTCAGATCAGCGTCTGTATTTGTGAGGACGGCTCACGATTATTTACGTTGTTGACTTGTCGTACAACGTCACCAACATGATGTCAGAATCAACAGCAGGGTTTTCCTGACCATTACACCACCTGGACACAGTGATTCCCCCTTTGTTTCTCTAAGCCTACCTGCACGAGTCCACCGAAAACTAAAGTCCTGTTTCCACCAAGCAGTTCAGTTCAGTTCAGTTCAGTTCAGTTCAGTGTTTCTGTTCCCACAGTGAAAGTTGTGGATGGTCCCAACAGAAGCGTTCCTTAGCGTCCCCATGTTTGGTCCCCCCTCTGTTGGGGTACCTAGCACACAGATCTGGTACTAAAAGGTGGAGCTAGAAACCCTGCAGTCTGATTGGTCAGTAGAGGACGGTCACTCTGGTTTTATGTAACCTCTGTTCATACATCAGTAAACTACAACTATAAAATGAAAGAGAAAAAAATAACTTCATTCACTGGGCCGACTGCCGGCAACTTTTAAGGTGGAACGTTAACTTGTAATGTTACTCAATGCATGAGTTGATGACGTGAATCCATCAGCACACCTTAAATTTCACTGTGACAACTTTGACCATCACTTTAGTTTTTATATGACACACACTTTTAGTAATGACTTTAAAAATATAGATTAATTTGGAGCGGATTATGTGAAGGTCATATATTCTAATCCTCACTTCCTGTGGGCTACAGCAACACTAAACCCCTGAGCTTGCCTGAGAAGGACTAAATGCACAAAGCTGCTATTTTTAAATATCCCATGGAGAGAGACTCTCACTGCAGCCTGTTCTATTTTGTTCCAAAGGGACTGGACTGAAAGGGTTTGGTGGAGACAGGGCTTAAAACAGCACTTACACAGTGTAGCTTACCGGGGGAAGAGGTTAATTCCTGATAGTAGTTAGCTAGCCAAGCCCTGGCAGCGAGCTAAAAGTCCGTGGTTTGTAGTTGCTGGTGGGTTTCGTAAATCCACCAGCAAACGACCCGGCTCCCAGACCGTCCATCCGCAGAAACAAGGTATCGTTACATGTGGCAAAACTCCCAAACAGGGCAGAGGATATTCTTCTTTTCTATTCGCCCTGTAACGTTATCCCACCACTCGCAGCCCCACCTGAGACTGACCTCTGGTGGCCTCACATCAATACAGCATCTCCTTTCAGTTTAATAAAAAGAGAAACATCTGTATATTTGATGGTGTTAAAAATCATACCTTCTGGATTTCTAATACCATGGTATAATGTAATACTTTGATACCACCCGAGCCTGGTGTAAGACTAATGGGAACAGGAAGTCAGTCCTGAGCATCCCGAACTTCTTATTACTGACACTTATTGAAGAGTTATTAAACAGTTCAAGAATTCTGAAAGAGTTTAAAAACGAGTTGGAGTAAAAGTGACGTATCAACTTTCTTAATTCCTCTCACTGGTTGATATTTAGCTGCCAGGAAGTAGTCCACGGAGGCAGCAGGCCATAAGAAAGTGCACCAGGCTTTTACGCCAATTTTCGTAGTGGCCAGTCAGTGGTACTGCAATTTCCAGGATGTGTCACGTGAAGTCACTGGGCCCAAGAAGACTTTTCCCCATAGACTTACATTGTGAAAGAGATGTCTAGAAAACAGCGGATACATTTTTTTTACCATAACGACCTTTCCATTTGGTCCGATAACATTTCCAAATTCTACAAGAGCTGCAAGATTAAATTATTTTATACCTATTCAAGTTAGTGGAGTGCTAAACCGGAAGCTTGCCGCTTGGCCACAGTCTGCCGTGCCAAAACCATTAATAAAACCTGTGAATGTCATCACACACACACACACACACACACACACACAGCTGTTGGTTGGTTGGTTGGTACCTTGTCCAGCTGAGAGACAACCTCCCACAGCAGAGCGTGAAGGACGGACAGCTCGCGGCCGAGGTCGATGTAACCCTCGAAGCCCGGCGTGTTGGACAGCGTCTCCGGGTTGGAGATCTCTGACAGGAAACGCATCATCCCCGCCCACTCGTGCTCCAGGAAGTCATTCATAAAGGCCATGTACTCCTCTTTGTTTCCAAACCTGCAGACGACACACAGTTTTCTCCAAATTCAGATACTTGTTTCTCTGTTCAGAGCTTCTTTAACCATCGTAAGAAAACACTTGTCAAAAACAAAAGCCAGAGTTGCACAAACGTGTTCAGTCCTTAAATATTTCATTTTATCCTTAAACTTCATTTCAAGGGTCAACAGGGTTTATTTCATTCTGGGAGCAGGTCTGTTCCTGAGAGTCATCTCCACATCTTCATGTTCAAAACTGGGTCTCATCCAAAAGCTTGTTTGCAATCGTGACTATTATGAAGCACAAAACTCAGATGGAGGACAGGAAGTGATGAACATACTGTGTCAACTGAGACACGTATAGCTGCAGACACATTCCTGTTGTAGCGTACACGACACCCCCACAAACTGCACCCAGCAGTACAAGACAATCCCACCAACATGACGGTCATCTGAACCCTGATACAACACGACGTTGTAGTGAATAAACATGAGGCTAAACGTAGCAATGATTCACTTTATGATTCATAACACATAAAGACATGATTCACTTTGTAAATAACGAGGCGTAACGTTAACGTAGTGCATCATGGCTAGCTAAGCTCCAACTGTGCATTTGCATCAGAGCTTCTGCCTCCAGGCCACCGGGGCTGATCGTGGACTGACGTGTACGTTAAGTAGGGCGAGGCGTGTAGCTCGAGGGCGGGTCATGTAGCGGCTCCAGCTGCAGTCACACCTGCTCCAGTGATAGAACATAGAGATAAGTGACGACATGAACGGCTGGATGAACCTGCAGTAACGATATTTTCATGCTTACCTACGATTTTTCTTAATTCTGCCTGATTTTTCTCTCACGTAGAAATTTTCTATACTTTTGGGAGCACTGTGCATTTTTGACAAGAGGTTCGTCCAAGTCTTTAATTTGTCATTTCCTCGCCTGATTCTTGCTTGAACCAAAAGTCCTTCTGGTGCAGCATCTTTAACGCCGTCTCAAAGCTCTTATTTCTGCTCTGAGGAGGGAGGAGTGAGGAGGGAGGAGGGAGGATACATGAAAGGAGACTTCACAGAAGTCTTTTATCAGCCGACACACGCCCCACATTGGATCTATTGGATGCTGCGGATCTACTGATCTGATATGTCACCTCACTCTGAAGTTTCATACCGGTGTGAAGACAGTTAACAGATTAAACCAGAGGTGTCAAACATACGGCCCAGGGACCAGAAACGGCCCAATGAAGGGTCCAGTCTGGCCCTCAAAGCTGATGCACATGTGAAGGCTAAGAGGATTCAGGAACAATCTGAACAGCGGGTAGATACGAGGAAATATGTCTTTAGAGAAATGAGACGTCATGTGAAGCGACGTCTGTTTGTGATGACGGCAGCAGCTGATCACAGCTGGATCAGCTGTCAGGAGGCTTTACTAACAGCTATAGAAACTTTTAGTGGAGTTTGTGTCTTTGGAAAACGTGGATGCATTTTCAGAGACTTGGACTGGAGGTGAGAGGAGAAACGTTTACGGGGAAGATGTCTCAGCTCAGAAGCTTCAGCAACAACCATCAGGACCCAAACTGACACCCTGACAATCCCTCCTGAATCATCGCCTCTGAAAAAGAAAAGCTTGTGGTGAATTTATCAGCACGCACTCACTTGGTGAAGTTGGCGAGGTTCTGGATGACTTTAGCGATGAGCGTAAGCGTCCGGGACGTCCGGTCGTCGGGATACTCCTGCATCAGGTTGAAGAGCGACGGCGACATGATGGCGGGGCAGAGGAAGCGCAGGAACAGCGAGGCGCTGATCAGACGCTTGCTGATGTCCTGCTGGTGGCCACGAGCGACACACTGCTGCTTCCACGATGCAAACACCTCCTTCAGCTCCCGAGGAAACACACTGCAGAGACAGGAAGGGTGTCAGCCGTCACTGCAGGGAGGAAGGATCGGGTTTGTGCTGCTTCAGAGAAGATTTACTGACATTTTTGGTTTTGGTGCAAATTCAGTAGTTCAGCCCAAATGTGGGTTTAATGAATCAATAAATAAATAGATTACAAAATATATATTGAGAGTTTTCCAGATTTAAGGGCAAAAAGCCTCCAAATATGGCTACAAAGCATTAAAGTCTTTCCTACATTTAAACGTTCATTTTTAAAAGCTTACAGTCCGCTCAGGTATAAATTAAGGGATGGCTTTAATGTAAATTGGTCAATTTTAAGGGATTTTTTTTGTCTTAAAAACCTTTAAAATCTGCTTATACTGTAAGTCATAAAAATACCTGAATATACTGCAATTCATAAATGTATCTTCTAAAATCACATTAAACACCATAGTTACATTATTATTGGTGAGTACATTAATGGAATTTTAAGGTAAAAACTTGAGTTTTCTGTGTCTGTTTGTGCCCAAAGATTGTACTCTACTTCCTAAAATGTGTCTCCTGACAGTCGCTGCAGAGACTCAGACAGAGTGAAGGACTCACTGATAAACACTCTGCAGTAAAAACGCTGCGGGGAAAAATAATCTGCATAATTTAATGTATTCGTTCATTATCTGACGAGCTGATTAATATGACAGAGGCTGTTTCAGCCAATCAGAGCAGCGTGTTAACGGAGCAGGGTGAAGGTCAGCACTTCATCAGCACACTGGAGGCTCTTTATTCTGACTCCATCCTGTTGTTGCATCTCTCTGACAGCAGGTGGCGGAGTCGCTGTGTTTCTTTTTGATGAAACATTCAGGCGTCAGAGCTCCTCGACTTCTTTAACTTTACATTAATAACCTTCAGCACACTAACGAGGAAATAAAACAATACACTGGGATTAAAGAGGAACGTCTGAAATCATTTTTTGTTTTTGAAAAACCTTCACATGTACATACATGTTATATACTGGTGTGATTATCGAGGCATTGTCAACTACAGTCTGACTGGATTTGTAAGGCAGATATATTCATGATGAAAATGTTACAATATATCAGTCGATAAACAAATAAATATTCTTGTTAGTAGATATTTTATTTATTTATATTTATCTAATCCGTTTTAATGCGCTAGTTTTTAAAATTATTTTGACTGTTACGGCCAATTTATGTTTTTTAGAGTTTGTTCTTTGTGTAGATCCTGGTTTAGTTATTAAGTGAGTTTATGTGGCACTACAGGTGTGAGTGTGTACTGGGTGTGTACTGGGTGTGTACTGGTACCAGTAGGAATTGATGATCTTGCAGAAAGCCAGCTCGCAGCACATCTTCAGGTTACTCTGGTGTTCGGCCAGCTCACTGCTGGAGCATCGACTGGGATCCACCTCACAGTTCTCATCTGACTCGTACAGAGCTTTGATGAACTCACCTGGTCACACACACACACACACACACACTTAATGGTTACTTAACTAATCACAGTGACGATAGTTTTAAGTTAACTGACCTCTTCACATTTAAAGTCATTTCAAAACACAAACATCAGCCAAGTTCATTTCTCTGTTTATCAAATTTCCAAACTGAATCCATAATAACAAATGATCAGTGAAATGATTGATTATTGATTGCTGTTAAGTTCTGATTGACTGATAGAGACTTAATAGTACAGACCCTTTTACTGTCAGTAAACAGTGTGATGTTTGTTGGTGGGCGGGGCTTAGCTGGAGGCAAACCAGTTCTCCACAGACATTAGCTAGCGCTAGCTAACAAGTTGTGTTGTCTTGTTTTAGACGATGGAGGAAGATGATGTGAGTGGTGCGTTCAGAAACACTCATTGTGAGTGTGGGAGCGCACTCTGACACAAACTGGAGCGTTGATAAATTGGGAGCGCTGTCTGAATGTAGCGTTGGGTTATCCAGAGCAGCGCACTCTCAGAGTGGCAGAGCGCACTCTGGACACTCTGTCTGTGGAGACGGAGCAGCAGAGCGCCGAGCGGAGTGAATGTGTGATTAACTTAACCGTTGGTTCATTCATGTAGAAATATAACGCTCCGTTTCTTCCACCAACAGGGCTCTCATTTTAGTGTAGAGCGTCAGACTGAATTTACCAACGCACCATGTCAGGTCACTCACTCTCCGGGACCGCCAGTGTTACTTGAATAAGTAAACACTGACCAACGGGACCAGACTGGCCGACCCGTATGCTCTCACTCAGTGGATGGATGATGTCACAGGAAGCCAATCTTACAAAGGAGGACCACACTTGTTTGTTTTGCTATGGAAGCTAACGTTAGCTAATGTGCTAAAAAGTATAATATAAAATATAAATAAATGACTGGATAAATAAATTTAAATCTACCAAAATATTTAGTATAATGAGGAGATTATTTAATGGAATGTGTGAAAACATTGTTATTTTTGTTTTAATTTGCTTCTTTATTCATTAACCTTTGAATTAATCCCCTACTACTCATTTGCTTTACTTTTTAATTTTCTCTTTTTTACAACACTGGCGATGTGACAAATAAAAACTGAAACACACCTGTGTGATCATTAACAAACCAATACTGATTTTGAAAATGTTCCATGTTCATGTTTTCTGCAGTCTCATGAACACTGAAGCAGGTTTTGACTCGTCATTAAGCTTTAACGAGTCCCTCCGAGTGTCTGATCAGCAGGTGACGCAGCAGAACGACACGAATCACGGGTGAGTGTTTGTTGAACGTCAGCTGAAAATAACGCAGCTGCTCAACATGTACGATAAAAACTGTCACAATAAAAGACCTCAGTGGAGGAACGCTGCAGAGGACTCGTGTTACCTAACGCACCGCAGGAAGTCAGAAGTTATCTATTTCCAGATGTGAACCTATAAATATATTAACGAGGGTGAAAATATTGGTGTTTTCAACTGAAGTTTTCCTGCTAATAATAAAGCTCTGAGAGCCGATGTGATGAGTCTGATGTTTCCTGGTTTGTGATGACAGCAGGTCCCGTGGGTCTCTGACAGTTTCTTCTTAAGAACTATTTCAGGTCTCTTCACAGTGTCTCTGAAATGTTTCACAACATGCTAACTGAGCAGAATCACTCCGAGGAGGAGGAGGAGGGCGAAGATGATGCAGCAGAGTGGAGACATAATGATTTCTAATTTTAGCATTCAGCGGTCCATAAAAATCATAAAAAAACGTGTTTTGAAGACTTCTGATCTAATTTAGGATCGACGTGATGCTGCTGACACGCTGTGAACTCTGCCTGCTCATTCTACTGAAAAATATTTATAAAATCAAACATCACAATATTTTTAAATGAGAATCTGGAGAAAGTCACACTGCAGCTGGGGGCACTGCTTTACTGATATTTGTCACTAACTGTCTGAAATTAATTTATAAACTTACACATAAATTAACATTTTTCCACAACAAGAAATAAAAACATTTTGGTTTCAGCTCGAGTCACTCTGTCCATAATTCCTCTGATATAGTTTCTATTTTTACTTCTATTGTTATTCTAGTTTTACACATCGTTACGTTCACTTTAAGTAGAATCACCGGCTTGTCACAGTCAAGCTGACCTTTGACCTTTTGAATATAAAATGTCATCACTTCATTATTTTATCCTGTCAGACATTTGTGTCAAGTTTTGTCATATTTAGCATTTGAATTCTTGAGTTATGGCCAAAAACATGTTTTGTGAGGTCAGAGTGACCTTTGATCACCAAATTCTTATCAGTTCAACCTTTTACCCAAGTGGACGTTTGTGCCAAATTTAGGGAAATTCCCTCAAGGCCTTCTTGAGTTATTGCTTTCATAAGAATGATACAGACGAGAGGTCACAGTGACCTTGACATATGACAACCAAAATCTAATAAAACTCATAATTGAGTCCAAGTGGACGTTTGTGCCAAATTTGAAGAAATTCCCTACGAGGTTCTTGAGATATCGCAATCACAAGAAAAGAAGGGATGGACTGACAACCAGAAAACGTAACGCCTCCAGCCACGAGTTCTGCCGTCATCTAATCCTGCTTACAGGTGTGTGTTCAGGTGTGTGTGTGTGTGTGTGTGTGTGTGTGTGCGCGTGTGTGTGAGCTGAGACTCACCGAGTGCGTCGTGCAGGTATTTCTGTCCCACCAGCTTCAGATATTCCTCAATGGCTTTGGTGGCCAACGTGTTCTCCCTGAAGATCAGGACGTCATGGTCGGCACAGCGGTCCACCTCTGACATCACCAAGTCTGTCAGGAAGTCCTGGACAGAAGGAAGAGGAGGAGGAAGAGGAGGAGGAGGAGGAGGAGGAGGAGACAGTGAGTGATGTCAGTGATCACTCATAATGTAGAAAGTGATTTCATCAGCGTTTCATTTCCAAAATACGTCTACAGAAATCTGGAGACATGTCAGCTGAGACGAGAGGGGGCGGGGCTGACCCTGTTGCTACGGATGACATCATGTCGCCTCACTGTGAGATTTTATAGATGGATTTTGTTAACAAATATTTTGGATATTAGGGACCTGAAGTACGAGTAGGTCTGTGATCTGTCAGAATCTTCTGGACCTCCTTGAAAGTCTCACCAGAGCTGAACAATTTATTCAAACAGTCAAAATCACAATATTTTCATGTGAAATATCCAAATTGCAGGAGCTGAAGTTTTTCCATGAAGGTAAAATGTTGTCACAATATTTCATTATTAATAAAGCACAGTGGGCCTGATAATCATATTTCAGATGAAAGAGGACGTGCTTGTCTGGCACAGACCACATCATCATCATCATCATCATCATTTTTAGGGGTTAAAGCCCAAAAGACGTATTATCTAATTATTGTTTTCACAAAATCTCGTGAGATGTTACATCGTGGAGACATGACATTTTCACCAATGACTGGAAGTTGTGTGCAAATGCTGCTCAAAAAATATAATGCCAACAGGCCAGGTGGGGGCGCTATAATTAGGGTTCGAAGAAATTTTGTTTTGAAAGGCTACTTGTTACAAAACTTGAAGGAAATGTCTCCAGAAGTATCTGAATCACACCCTGAAAGTTTGATTCAAATCTACCAATAGGGGGTGCTACACATGCCAAACGTTAATATCTCATAATCAGCCAAAGATATTTGTATGAACCCTGGTTTGCATCATCTAGGGTCACGTCTCAGTCGATGCACAACATTTGAAAATTATTGCTTAAAGGGGGCGTGGCCTATTACATTAAATCTAAATTTCACATCCAAACTTCTAAAACTCATAATAAATCACCAGTGTGTCCGATACAGCTGAAAGTTTTTCAGCACATCCACTGAATGGTGACAAAACTTTGCTGCCCTACAACCTACAGTCAATTCAGAAGTCCGTCACCCTGTATTTTTAAGTTAATTACCATCTGCAACCGTTAGATGCAGCCCCACTTTATATACACAGTTGAATCTTAAATTAAGCACAGCAATTTTGAGATTAATCAAAGCCAGGAAAATATTTCTTCCGTATTACGTAAACAATAAGCTCTTATCGCTGAGAGTCAGATGATAAGTCTGATACCACTGTTAAATATGAAGCAGATTTTTCTTTACTTTCTGACAGTCAGGCTAGCTGCTTTATGCTAAGCTATATGAAAAAACAAATTGTTACGCACAGAAACATCACACACTGATTCTGATGCGTTCAATTGTTCTATTCGTTGTGAAAATTCACAACACATGACAAAATTAAAAGAGACATTTCCCTCACTGACTCCTGGTCAAACGTCTCTAAAGGCTCTGACGGATCGGAAAACACAGAAAATGGAACCTGTTGCAAAAACTTTAATGACGGATGAAAGTTTCTGACTCAGTGTGTGAACGTGACATACACAACGTGAAGTCGTATTTTTTATACATGTGACAATTTTGGAGGAACATACTCAGTGTGCGAAGGCTTTTACACTACAGATGTGAGAGCGCTGATTATCTGTCTCTGACAGTAAATAGGAGTATTTCCCTCTACAGCGTGGAACTACTCGTCTAAATGCAGGCTCTTGATTGGCTGTTGGACTCTGACCTTTGCCCTCCCGGTGCTCTGCAGGATGTGGACGAGCGCGCAGGCCATCTCCTCCTTGTTCTTGACGCTGATGACGGGCTCCAGCACCGAGCACAGCATGGTGTAGTTGTTGGTGACGAACTCGGCGAACTCCTTGTACTGCTCCATGGGCAGGATGGAGATGGTCTGGAAGCGGGACTTGATGCGGATTGACGGCCCCCCTCCTTTGGTCTTGCTGGTGGTGGGCGTGCTGACCGGGTACCATTTCTCCACAAACTGCCGGCCCGTCACGCCCGATACGGGGATGTTCACCAAGCCCACGTAGTTGTTCTTGTCCTTCTTCTTCTTCTTGTCCACGTCGCGGTAGATGTGCACGGTGATGCTGTGCATGGCGGGCAGGCTGGAGAAGTCGAAGTACTCGCCCCAGAACAGGCTGTCGTGGCGGGTTTTGCTGGTGGTTCGGGCGTACAGGACGTCGTCCAGACACAGCTCGCAGAAATACTTCTTCTTAGGCGGCAGGTCTTTGGCTTCAATGATCCACAGGCGCAGCAGGTTCTCCGCCCGCCGACAGTTGTCCTGGAAACACAAACAACCCTCCGTTAAAACATCTCAAAGAACAACGACCTGAACAAGACACAGGTTTGACTTCAGAAGATGACAGTTCTTAATTCTTCACCCAAACAACACTTTAATTATTGCACAGTTTTTAACTCATTATCTTGTTTTTTTTTGTTCCGTCTGTCTGTCAAACAATTTTAACTTTGCTAAAACGTAGAAAACAAATAAGTCCACACACCAAGCAGCTGTTGAGAAGGATTTTACTGCAGGGTGACGTTTCAAGTCCACGGCTCTTCCTCAGCTGTGGGCTCGAAACATCACCCTGCAGCTGCTTGGTGTGTGGACTTATTTGTTTTCTACTTTGCCAGACATCCATTGGACGTTTTGATGTGTGTGTCTTTTGTACTGTTCTTAACTCTGCTGGTGACACTCAACAGTGCGCTTCTTGAGTCCTGAGTAGGGATGCACTGATTTTGAAATTCTGGTCCGATTCCAATACCAATGTTTAAAATAACAATATGGCCGACTGATGTTTTTATGTTGTTATTGATTTAGTTTCTGTTACGTTAACCAGCGCTCCTCCTCCATCTCACCACACAACAGTGAGATCACTAAGTTTGTGGCCGTCAGTCTGGAGCCCTGCTTTTAGCCTGCACAAAATTAAGCTCCTTCTCCACCAAACCCTTTCAGTTCAGCACCTTTGGAACCAGCATTAAGCCTTCAGACATGGTACCTAGACCTTCAGTCTGTTCAGACAGTCCTCTTAAATGTGGGCGGGGTTGTTGTCACTCACTGCTCCGTCCAGCACTCGCTGTATTTCCTCATCAGCGGTGACACAGATGGAAGTCTGCACCTGGTTTATCGT
>NC_065526.1:1409560-1414956 GCF_006386435.1 Epinephelus moara | reverse complement strand
CTCCACCTTTTAGTACCAGATCTGTGTGCTAGGTACCCCAACAGAGGGGGGACCAAACATGGGGACGCTAAGGAACGCTTCTGTTGGGACCATCCACAACTTTCACTGTGGGAACAGAAAAAAGCATACCGAACTGAACTGAACTGAACTGAACTGAACTGAACTGCTCGGTGGAAACGGGGCTTTAATGTCACACTACAGAAGAACATCGAACACTGACATCAGTGAATGTGAATCTTGTTTGCCAACAGGTTGGTGGCAGTCAACAAGGACAATATCAGCTGATAAATTGGAGCATCTCTAGTCCTGAGCATTATACCGGGCCCAGTGTGTGATATTAGCAGTTCTACTTCAGAAAAAGAACTTCTTCTAACACTGCCAATACAACATTCACAGTTAGAGAAGCAATTTACACTACGTGTATTTTATGAATTATGTCCAAGTCGCTCACTTTAACAAACCCACTGTGGTTATAAAGTAGAGCATGGATTTAATTAGCAGGTGTATTTTGTCGTCTGTAACGTTCGTCTCTCTTAGAGCGAACAGGATCTTTATGGGGACAGCAGGTGGACAGTAGATGCCTCATGGAGGTGGTTTACATCATGAGAAAGCTGGAAACCTAAAGATTAATTAGAGATGCAGCTCAGTGCTTTGTGTCAAGTTTTTATAGTCAGAAACACTGTGTGTGTGAGCCATCTGCTCAAAGACTGAAAGTTTAGAGGGAATTAGAACTTAGAACTTCATAATGAAAGTATATGATGGACATGCCCGTGATAAGTTGTGTCCTAAAAGTTGCTGCAGGAGTTTTTGGGTTGATGCCATTTGTTACACAGATTTGGTGCTAAATTTAAGCATGTTTAAACACTTGAGAACTGAAAAAAAAGTTTTAAAAAATTCCCTCCAAAACATCACATTGAAACACCAAGACTTTAAAAATCCATGCTGTGATTTGGTTTCAAAAACTCGACATTTGGAGGATATACCTATGAAAGCCAAACATCCTCTGAGTGTTCGAGGTCTCTGGTTTGTGGCTGTAGAGTTTCATGAGGCTGTGATAATCCTGGAGGTCACTTTAGGTCATTTTATACAGTGATGTCTGTTTCACTCCAATGAAACGGCTGCTATGGGAGCTCCCATCATCACACATGAGTAAAAGTGGGCTCACTGAATCCACGAGAGTCCCAGCTCTACAGTCAGACCCGATTTATGTAACTCCAGGTCTGTTTATGGACCCCAGTGTGCAGAAATATTATAAATACAACAGGCGAGAGTAACACATTTGTACTGCGTGAGAAAACCTGCCAAAAAACAAAGAGGGACTTGTAAAAATCTGACGTGTCTGTAAAGAGGAGGCTTGTGACCGGGAGGACTTTAAAACTGGGCTTGCTACAGCCTCTGACAGACAGCGATGTCAGGCGAGGATGGCGGCGTCCTGGAAGTAGCTCTTAAAGTGTGTGTGTGTGTGTGTGTGTGTGTGTGTGTGTGTGAGACCTTGTTGGGCTGAATGGTTCTCCTCAGGTTCTCCATCCACTTGTCTCTCTCTGAGGCCGAAGTGCAGCTGAAACACTTGCTGCCGCCCGAGTACGTCACCTGACAGGTGGGAGAGAGAAAGAGACGACACTGTGACATCATTACATTCATCACATGAAGGAAGTGAGGTCACAGAAATGTAAGAACTGTTTCTCTGAGACTTTGGAAACCCTCATATTCCTTCGTACAGAGACTCTGACTCACCCGTCCTGATTGGTTCAGCTGTGTGTGATGTGCTGTTTATTTATGTCCTATCATATTCCGGTTTAACTCATACACGCATACATGTTTACATCTTTTGCCCCCTCTCCTTAAATTTGAGTTTGATATGTGGGAGGATCTGTTGTCATCTGTGTCACCGCTGATGAGGAAATACAGCGAGTGCTGGACGGAGCAGTCCGGGCACCAGGTCTGAAGGGTTACTGCTGGTTCCAAAGGGACTGGACTCAAAGGGTTTGGAGGAGACGGGGCTTTAGGTGATGATGAGGAGTTTACTCAAAGACTGAGGTCAGAAAAAGGCTCTTTCTTCCTGATGTTGCTGTCAGCTGGGATTTCCACATCTACCTCGACGGCCCTGCTCTGCTCCTCGTCTACAGCCGCTGTGTCTGGTTGGTTAGCAGCTGCTTGGAATTTGAAGTCCCACAGGATCTGTGTCCCATCGGGACTCGGCACAGATGTTCCTGTCCACTTGGTTGTGTCTCTCGGTGTGTGCTGTCCCTGCTTGTATCTTACATCCTGCCACTATTACCCCTTTTCAACAGTCATGGGCTCGTTTGGTTTGGTTTGGTTTGGTTTGGTTTGGGCCGTCAATCCAGCACAGCAGGGATTTGCGTCTCCATGACAACAGGGCTACCTGCTTAAAGGTGTGTCTTTAACTGATGACGACTTGTCTTGAGTGAAGACGCTGTAAAGCAGCGGGCTGATCCACAGCGGGCTGATCCACAGCTCAAGTCCTTCTAATTGTTGCTGCAGGTGTTTTTCCACAGCAGGGCAGGTAAAGAAGTTTACCTGTTGGAGGTGAGCTGTTTGTCTGCAGCTCTTCATCATCATCATAATCATCATCATCATCTCACTGCTGCTGTTTCTGCTTTTACTCTTCCTCCCTGCCGTGTTATTACGCTTGGCTGTAATAACACATTTCATTTCCTGTAGATTCTTCACAATAAAAGTCCCCTGTTGTTTTGTTATGTAAACACTTTTATTATTTAGGAGCAAAAGAAGGAAATGTTGAGTTTTCCAGCAGCAACTTGACACAACTTCTGATGCGGCTCATAGTGAACATCTTCCTGATGTTTTCTTGGATGCTCCTTGTTTTCACTACTCGTACAGTCTCAGGGTGCTGGACTTTGGGTGGAACCCTCCATGAGTTGTGATTTCTATCATTTCATCTCAAATGAAAGTAGGTTGTCATAAACCAGATGTATAAATATAAATATACTTTTCTTCTGTTGTTAAAAGGAATGTTTGTGTTTGTTAAATTCAAAACTCAATTAAAAAGCAGTTTCTCTGTGAGTCGTTGAACATGTATGTGTAAAGTGATGAGAGTCTATGAGAACAAAATAAATCAGTGAACAAGCGACAGTCAGGGTCCGTTTAATTATTACAGTAATAATTCTCCTCATTATGTGTTTTCTGTTCACTGACAACAGAAGTTTCTCTCCACCTCAGACTGAAGATGATTTCTTCCTATTTCATGGATTTATTTTATTTATTGCTTCTTAATACACATATATTTTAATACACTCCTGCTTACGTTACACTTTAATATTACTGTCTGCCATAAATATATATCATTTTATTTCAAACTTCATACTTTAACTTCTGCATTACTTTATGTTTCAGACTCCTTCAGTACGTGTGTGATCTTCTTTTTTTAAACATACATAATGGTTAACCCTAAACCCTGCCTCTCTGTCCTCGTTGTGCGTACGACAATAAATAAAATAAATAAAAACCTGACCTCACTCCTCGGCTGGTTTTCAGTTTGGTACAAACAGTCTGTGATGTCACAGTATGAACTCATTCGTTTCCGTCCTCCTCACCTCGAAGCAGAACTCCTGTCCCAGGATGCTGCTGTGCAGAGGTTTGATGAACACGTCCTCCTCCATGCTGAGGTCCAGAGCCTCCACCGCGCTGCCCGGGCTCAGCAAAGACTCATGGGAGGTCGACTCCTTCAGCTTGGGGAGCCCGCGAGATCTGGAAGACAAGAGGAACATGGAAACAGAGATGAATGTGAGGCAGGTTCAGGTCCTAAGCTCCTGAGGATGTTTGAGAATAAAACAACGCTGCCAGGGGGCGCCGCTGAGCACCGCGCAGTTCTCTGATACCATGACAACGCCACGAGATTCATCAAACTTCCTCTGAGTGTTTGAGCTCGCCACCACAGCCGCCTGCTGCCCACAGCGAGGCAGGAGAGCAGGAATACCTACGAAAAACAACCACAGAGCCAGGTGAGGGGAGTTCCCCAGAGCATCCCTCCTCCTCCTCCTCCTTTTCCACCTCCTCCTCCTCCCCCTCTGCTCCCACCGTCCGCCCACCTCGACCCTCCACACAGACAGCAGCAGCTCTGTTCACCAGCAGGGCCTCCGAGCAGAGCGTCGCCGCCTTTATGAAGCTTCCCCATAGTCCAGCAGCCGGTAAACAAGGTCCTGGGACGGGCCAATCGCATCAGGCCTCCGGGAGCGTTTCCATAGCAACAGCCTCTCCCAGAGAGAGCAGGAGCTAGGCAGCAGAGCGTGACGCAGCGAGGAGCAAGGCAGGTGTTTAACTACAGAGAGGTCTCGGGGGAGGGAGGGGGGGCAGACAGAGCTGTCAGGGGTTAATGAGAGGAGGTCAACGGAACGACTGCAGCTTTTTCAGCAGCAGAAGAAACTTTACAAAATAAAGCAGGAAAAGGCTGACGGACACCAAACGTTGATTTTACATCAAACTCCTCAGTCTGTGAATGAACTTCAGATTTAAAAGCTGGTGGAAGTCAATGAACCAGAATTATTGATGAAAGTACTCAAACTGTGCGATTGAAAAAAAAATCTGATGTTTTCTTCATCAGATTTTTAAATGTAGACACTATGGCTGTTACGATAACACCTTCATTTCAATTAATTAATCACAGAAAAAATAAAGTGTTAAAAAAATAAACGCTGATTAATCATGTTCCGTGGTGCCCTTTGACCCAGTGCGTCATTGAGGGCCACAGTGTCTTTTTGACATGATGGAGGCAGACGAGACGACGCTGCTCAGCCCCGTGAACGGAACATTTACGTTTGAAAAACAGATGGAACTGTTGACAGTAGCACTGACCTCTGCAGGAAGGAACTTTCGTACCATCGGAGAACTGAAGTCTAAAATACTGTATCACCTCAACACAAAGCGTTTAGCGGCAAACCAGGAGGTCCGAGCTAGCGCAGCCTCTGATGCTAACGCTAGCAGCCACACTCAACCAGGTGTTCAGACACAAACTGAGTGACCGACTAACTGACTCTTGGGTCGGGAAATTCATCTCTCTGTACTGAAAGGCTGACTATATATCTTTATATTTTCACAAAATTGGCGACATGTTTTCAGCTGCAAGTCAAAGCTACATTTGAGACGTCACAACCAGTTTTCTAAAAATAGACTGTGATGAAATGAAATACAGAGACAGGGTGCACGAGAACACAAACCAGCTTCATTATAACTCACAGCATTCACAGACAAACACTTGTCTTTATCTGGACACATTTTCCCCACAAATACAACATGCTAACGTTATTAGCACAAGCCTATGGCAGCTTACATTGTATAAATTAGCCTAGCAGCTAGCAGACTTCTCCTCTACTCATATGAAGCCAGGGACAACAGCAACATTTAACAAAGGTAACGTTACA
>NC_065526.1:1407438-1408885 GCF_006386435.1 Epinephelus moara | reverse complement strand
CAGCCAGGATAAATCACACACAGTGTGTGGAGGCTTTATTGTCTTCACAATTTATTGTTTCTTATCTGTGAAATTAAAGTAAATCAAAGCTTTGTTTCCACTGAGGGAAATGATTTCAGCTCACAGAGACAGACAGGAGGTCTGCGTCACTGTGACACTGTGGAGTTACATTTCTGGGGAGGTGCACGTCAGGGTACGGCTCTAAAAAGTGTTTTCATACAGGTCTGGGAAAAATGAACACGACATGTTGAACCTTTGGGACCTGTTCATCACTTGAAGGAACATCTTTAACTGTTTTCTTTCCTGTGTTCTCTTATTTGTCCAAATGTTGCATTGTAATGTCCAATCTGTTTTATTTCATCTTGGTCTTTATCTCTTCCTCTCTGGTTGTATGTAGTTAGAAGCTCTTATAGCTGTTACATCCCTTTTTTTTATAGCCGTCCTTTGGTAATGGACAGAAACAGAATATTGACAAGACTCTTTTTTCAACCTTCCTTTTTTATATGTGGGTGTAAGACTTTATTTATCTTTACTGGTTTTATTTACTTATTTATTTTTGTAGGTTTTCTTTTTCTTTATTTCAAAAATAAAGTTAAAAAAAGAAACGTTTATTTTGACGTCACAGCAGAGATACAACTGGAGTAAACCTATCATCACCTGCAGGACGAATAATAACTGCAGCTATCTGTGGGTTTTACTTCAGTAATATCTTTGACTGTAACAGAGCAGTAACTTCTCCCCTCCATGATGTGACTCCTGGAGACACTGACATCACTCTTTAATTCACTCTGAGCGTGTGTGTGTGTGTGTGTGTGTGTGTGTGTGTGTGTGTAATCCTCCCGCCGTTAGCTGAGTTATGTAAACCAGGATTAGTGGGTTGAGATCAACACTGATGCTGTGACAACATCAGGCTCATGAATACATCAACCAATCAGAGCCAGGGCTGCAAAGTAACTAAGAGTACATTTACTCAACTACTGTTCTGCAGCTCATTTTTGTTATATTTTATGATCAGAGACGTAAACACGATTTCAAATTGAGTTTTGGTTCAAAAACACTGGTGGACGACTGTTACAGGGCTGAATCTTTATATCATTCAGCTGTTTACATTTTATTGCAGTTAAAGTTATGCTTATTTATGCTCTTGTCCAAATATGGTCACTTCTGGTTTCAAAATTCAAGATGGAGACGGCCAACATGCTGAACACGAGGCGTCAAAACGGGAGTCCACAAATGAACGAGTGATGTCACTGAAGCTACGTCTATATTTCTATTTGTACAGGCTGTGGTTCAAACCTGTCTGATGATCATGTGACCTGGAGCTGCAACGCCCCACCAAGGAAACACAGTCGAAGCATTCAGAGCAGGAAAATATTCTTATAACTGTCAGTAACACACACACACACACACACACACACACACACACACACACACACACACACACACA
>NC_065526.1:1369395-1406552 GCF_006386435.1 Epinephelus moara | reverse complement strand
CCATCCATCCATCCATCCATCCATCCATCCATCCATCCATCCATCCACCCATCCATCCACCCATCCATCCACCCATCCATCCATCCATCCATCCACCCACCAGTCAGTCTGGTGTGAAGAACTCTGACTGGTTTTAACCCCGTCCTGCAGCTCTGGGATGAACTGGAGTCCAGACTGTGAGTCAGAGCGGATCACCACCATCAGTGCAGCCCAGAACAAGATGATCATCACATCTCTGCTCTGAAACCTCTCCTGTACAACAAGTTTGTCCATCAGAGGCTGCTGTAGCTTCTCCATCACTGTGAGGACTCCACAGACACAACTCATCTGTCGGGGAGATGATGGGAACCAAACTGCACCAGAGCCACCGGACTGAGGTCACCAGAGGTCAGGATCACACACACGCACATGCACACACACATGCACACGCACACACACACACACACGCTCCTACCTGAACCTCAGAGTTTTGGAGAGCTGAGCTTTTCGAGCTCTGCGGAGGAGAGATGACGAACCGTCCATCAGGAGTTGGAGCTCAGAGCTGACTGACGACAGAGAGGCTGAGAGTGTGTGTGTGTGTGTGTGTGTGTGTGTGTGTATAAAGCATTATCCTCCTGTCCAGCTGGCTGACATTCTGTCGACTATAAAGCTACGCATACACACACACACACACACACACACACACACACTCAGTGCATTAATAAAGTCTACACGTGCACAGATGCAGCGCTCCATCACTCCTCATAACTCTGATATTATCTTTAATGGGATGGAAACGTTATGACATCATAATAATATGAACAATATCATGACGTTCTCGTGTTTCTTCTCTCTGTGCATCATGTTTGTTATAATCACTTTGTGGTGACTTCATTAAGCACAAATTCATTCATAAAAATGCACCATAAAGGACAAAATGTAATGAAATAATAAAAGATTAAAGAACGAGACGAGCCTTTATTATTATGTAACACCTTAATGTATTCATTCATTCATAATCACTAAATGTTTTTTATTAATTATTTATTTATTTTCTTTTACCTCTGATTTTTCTTTTTTTTTCTATTCCATTTTTCTATTTATTTATTCAACTGTTTATTTTTCCCTTTCAATTGATTTATTTATATTCACCTTTTTATCTTTTTCAATTTATTCTTTTACATTTTCAATTTTTTATTTTTTCTGTTCCATTTTTCTATTCATCTATTTTATATTTTCTTCTCCATTTTAATTTTTCTATTTATTTATTTTTCTTAAGTCTATTTTATTCTTATTCTATGTATTTATTCATCGATTTACTTTTTCCCTTTTTATCTATTTAATTTATTCTTAAACTCTATTCTTAACTCTGCACGAGTGAAAAGTGAGCAACAGCAGAGTGGAGCGCAGGGAGAGAGGAGAGCCGGCCTTCCAGTAAAACCACCTCCAGTCAGTGCTGGGAAGGCTGGGCGGGTTAATGGAGGAAGGAGGATGAGGATGAGGAGGAGGAGGAGGAGGAAGAGGAGGAACCCACAACCGCCTGAAAACAGCTGAGAAATAAATAAAGCCTCCACCTTTTTCTCTGATATCGGAGAGACCAGAGAGAGACAGACAGACAGACAGACAGACAGACGGACACTGAGCATGATTACTGGAGGAAACACAGAGAGCAGAAACAGGACGAAGCAGAAGCAGAACAGGAAATTAACTTTAATACCAGAGCGCCTGTCACTGCTGCTCAGTGTCAACCAACTGCCCACGGTGTACACAAACATGGAGGTTCATCATGAGGCGATCACACGTATGAGCGGGCTGCGCGATGAGACGTGTAAGTGTGAGACAGAGCGGGTCACCTGACCCACACAGGATCACACGATCAGTCTCTGTCTCTGATGCTCGACTCTTTGATCAGGGGTCGATGGCTCAGCGGTCTGCTCGCTATCTAAAGGAGGACAAGTGGAGTTACCTGTCGGCGTCTGCGGGCCGGAGCGAGGGCAGTCTGAAGCTGGTGTTTCTGTCCAGTTTGGTCTGACTCTTCGTCCTCTTGATGGAGCCTTTGAGACGTTTACTGAAGAAACCCTGAGAGAGAAACAAAGTTCAGTCAGGACGGATCATTTACAGGCTCATTTTAAACCCCTGTTTGATGAAGGAAGGGGAGGGGTCGGAGGGGAAACAGGAAGTCAGTTTGGGTCACCTGTGGAGGAGAGGGTGAAAGAAGAGTATGATGAAGAGGGTGATGAAGAGGCTACGGCTCTAAAAAGTGAACGAGGGGGCGGAGCTGTGTGGAGAGATGAACACTGGTACGCGTCATGTAGCGCAACTTGACCCTACATCGATATAAGCGGTGTCTAAATGTGTATCTTGCTTGAAACCTCAGAGGAAACTTTTAAAGCTGCCTGTTCGCTGCTGTGACCACAGGACGTCAGTGTGAAGCACAGCGCCTCCTGCAGCTCAGTCATGTCTCCAATGATGAGTCATCGCTGATCCATCATCAGCTGATCGACCAAACACACCAGAGTTCATCAGAGACCATCAGCCCTGTGTGTGTGTGTGTGTGTGTGTGTGTGTGTGTGTGTGTGTGTGTGAGCGAGCAGCGCTGGATGGTCACATGACTCAGCTGATCAAAC
Source organism: Epinephelus moara (assembly GCF_006386435.1). Taxonomy (NCBI): domain Eukaryota; kingdom Metazoa; phylum Chordata; class Actinopteri; order Perciformes; family Serranidae; genus Epinephelus; species Epinephelus moara. The sequence goes on along the minus strand of NC_065526.1, from coordinate 1,403,946 downwards.
CCTTCAGCTGCTCTGCACCTATCAGATCCTCTGAGACAATAAAGGCCCCGTGCAGAGCAGAGGAAGTGAGCGGCCTCATTTCCTGAGATATTAATATCCTCAAACACATCTCCGTCTCCCCCCTCCTCGCCCCTCCCCTCCTGTCCTCCCCCACAAACTCCCTTCAGGCTCATTGGCTCCTGTTGAAGCATCAGAATAATGATGGTCCAACAGCGCAGACATGTCTCCACCTGCTGGAGCCAAACCGATCACAGCTATTGATCCTGTCGATCGATCAGAGTCATCACTGACTTGTAGGCTGCGTCATCTCCCAGCATGCTCTCTGTCTGCATTTACTGTATGAGGAAACTCTCTGAGGTCTGGAACTAAAAATACTGAGAGAGCGACCTGACTGTGAGGCTTTGACACAAACTCTGCACGAAGTTTCACTTGTGATTCACCAACGTCGGCGTCCTGAGACACTCAAATTAATGATGATGAAGGTTCGTTTCCCGTCGCTGTCAACAAGAACAGCTTCACTCAATTAAGACTTGGCACCTCAGAACACTCAGACAACAACATGTTCCTCAGCTTATCCATCGCTTGGCTGTGCTGGCAAAAATACTGATCTATCAAAACATGTTGATTTTGAATATGTGAAACACTCATCTTCAGCGGTATCGACACATCGACACCTGCTCGGGCTCTGACTCATCATCGCTCAACATTTCTCACTATTTTCACTGTTTTTACAAATCAAACAATCAATCGATTAATGGAGAGAAAAAAAATCAGCAGATGAATCCATAATGAAGATAATCATGAGCTCCAGCTCAACCAACTACAGCAACATCCTGATTTTACATTAACACCTGAGACAGAATCGTCTGATGAGATCAGATACACTGAACAACAGCACAAGTTGAAGTTTAAGATCTGAGACTTTTTAATCTCACAATTAGAGATGCACGACAGATATCAGTCCGATAAATTATTGGCTGACACTGGGACACCTTGAAATTATAGTCGATAAATAGCTCCGATAACACAAAGCAAGACTGCGGTCATTGACTTAACATCGTACACTGACACAGTGGGTGGAGCTAGATGTACCTTTAAACTTGGTTTGCGAGGCGCCAATAAACACAGCAGTCTCTCTCGGTTGTTTCTGGCCGTCTGTTAATGTGTTGGTCCTGTGCGCCAGAAAGGCGCCGAGAAAAACAAAAGGTTCCACAATGCTGATGCAGCCAGTGTGGCCGGGCATCATTCCTCCACCACTCTGTGTTGCGATGTCTTTTAGCTCAGCTGCCTGTTAAGCCAGCAGAAACTGGAGACTGACCTCTGGTGGCGTGTCCTGTGTACTACATACAATGAGTCAGAGGAGCGCCTGTATTTATGACAGTGTTGGGATTGCTGAATGACCTGCTATGCCATAATCCTGTGATACCGCCTGAGCCTAAAGTTACATGTTCAGTCAATGTAAAGACACGATCAGACGCAAATTCCCACCAGGCCGTGCCATGGACACCACGTATATGATGATGTAATACCTGCTCAAACAATAACTCTGGCATTTTTCATCCTGGACCCTGTCTCCCTGTGTAAACTGGTCAGAGAGACTGATGTGAACAACAGTTTTGAAACTGATCCAGTACTGAGGGCGCCGACAGCAAGCGAGCTGTAATGGAAGCACACGGGGCAACTGACCATCGTCACTGTGTGTCCATTGAAGGAAGTTATTTTGACACAGACAGACTCAGATTGTCATTAAAAGTGTCTGAAGTGTCTCTTTATCTTTCACTTGAAGAGACTTCTGCTTAATGAGGCAATAACAAACAGACCGGACATATGGACACACAGTGACGGTGTTCAGTCGCTCCGTGTGCTTCCATCACTGCCAGTCGCTGTCGGCGCCCTCAGTACTGGATCAGTTTCAAAAACTTTCATAAAATAAATGAATGAACTTTTCAAGCTACTGTCCGGTTCTGCCTTCCAGCTGTTGCTGCTTGTTCTCGCGAGATTTCAGGCACGGTATGAGATCGCTGCTTGTTCTCACGATATTTCGGCCGCGCTTTGGAAAGCAGAGCTAGATGGTAAACAAACATGGCAGCACACCGGTAAGGTAAGACAACACGTTTACATGTCGTTTTCTATATGTTCTCTGACATTTATCCTAACGATATGAGGCGGTCTTTGTGGAAAAAAAGCTTGTTTAGTGGACTAACTTTGCACTTGAAGGTTGCCCGTTCACTTACGTTTTAACAGGTCTGACGCTACTATGCGCCCCGGCTGTATCTAGGCTAACGGCTAACATGCTAACTATTATTTTTATGTCACTAGTCACTTGAAACAAATTTAGGACGATAGGAGACAGGTTGAAATAAACCAAAATTTCCCTTTAAGCTGCGCAGATGAAGTGAGTAGCGTGATTTTGCATCGTAATCTTTTTTCGCAAGAGTTAAAAAATTTAAACTTCAGCAACTGATTGGCACCAATATAGCTAATCAGCACTGAGATCCTCTGGGGAAGGTCATTCATCGATTCAGTGTTTTCACGCATGTATGAAGCGAGTGAACACGAAATATTCTAGCGTTCAAACTCACACGAGTAACGCGATGCTAATATTTGGCGTGAACACAACATAATAATGTTCCCTTAATATTTGCTCCACAGACGGAGCAGCAGAACGGTGAACCTTAACCTTCAGGGTCTAAAGTTTGCTCTCACTCACAAACAGCTGCTCCTGTCATCCATTGATCTGATCTGATCAGCTCTGATCAGAAGGTTACCACCCCTAACTGAGGGGACATGTTCAGTCTAACAGAGTATTTTTACTGCAGTAAAGGATCTGAGTACTTCCTCCTCCTCCACTGCTGCTCATCAGCATTTCTCCTGTCCCTCCTCATCGTCTCAGTCCAACACACGAGTCCCCTCCGGCTCCCTCACACATGGCAGCAGATGGTTAGCATGTTGGTGCTGATGACCTCTGAAAGCTGTTAAATATCCATCACAACACTTCAGAGTCCTGTTTGGACTCGTGACAGCTGCAGAGGAAACGTTTGTAGTCGACAGCAGCGGAGAGACGAGCTTCATGTGTCTGTCTGCTAAATATAGTTCAGACTGACTTATTGATGTTTGACTGAAACGCGCAGCAGTACTCTGAGTACCTGCAGTAATCACTCAGGTACATGTGTTAATCACATTATGTGCATTAGGAGTCTGCTGTTCAAGACATTTACACGACAACTCATTCAGATGGAGAGTTGCTTTAAATGGGTTCAAATCTAATTTAGTGTTTCTGTCTGTAACATGAAGGATACGCTCATTACTGACAGGACCTTTAAAAACTACAGACGCACACAGACTCATCTCAGCTGATAAACTGCTTTAATGTGAAACTGAAATGTACAGTCAGTAATTATCTGCCGCCTGGCTCTCTCGACCAGAAGATATAAAGGCGGAGCAAAGCCGTCAGCTCCTCCTGGTCACAGCTCCTTCAGTGTTGACTGTTCAGGAGCTGAATGATCCTCAGAGGTCTCTTCCTCTCAGACACAAACACACCAGCTGATTTCAACAAAACAGCTTCATGTTAAAAATCAGTGTTTCTCTGATGCAGTTCTTCACATCAGGGTCTGGAGTCGAGCTGCTGCTGACGTTTGCTCAGCTTGTTGCTCTGGTAACTTCAGATCCAGACGTCTGACGACTAAAATCCTTCATTTGGTTAAAACACAGACTTAAAAACAACCAACAACTAAAAGTTTATCACCAGCTGGTAATAAGAGCCGTTGTGTTCTCGTTACCTCAGAATGAGACGTTTATATCTACACAGGGAGCAGGTCCTCGTCTACGAGGATGTCTTTTAGCTCAGCTGCCTGTTGCACCGCCATGTTTCTACAGTAGCCCAGAACGGACAAACCAAACACTGACTCTAGATAGAGACATTCAGGCTTTTGTGTTTCTGTGTCAGCCACTGTTGTAAGAGGCCCAACTGCAAAGAGCAGCGCCACAGTTACACTGATTTTGTAACGTTAAACGTCTTTATTCAGTGTTTATACTGCGTTAAATCAGCTGGTGTGTTTGTGTCTGAGAGGAGGAGACTTCTGAGGATCACTCAGCTCCTAGTGAAAACCTCCTGAACGTCTGGAGAAAAACAGGTGAGCATGTGTTGGACACACAGTGACAGAAATACATGGATTTGTGACATGAACAGTTTTATTCAGTGTTTATTAATCAGCTGGCGTCTCATTTATAAACACTGCATACGCACAAAACGAGCCCTGAAAGCGGCGTACGCCACCTCACATACAAAAGGTGTGATCTATAAAAACAGACTTGACGGGAGAAACTCTGACCCGTGCTTAGGGACATTTTGGAGAAGCAGATGGTGAGGTGGAAGCTTGACTGTAGTAACCGTCAAATATCTTTCAGCTGGTTGTAATCTGCAGTCCTCACCGCGAGACGCCACTAAATATCCTTAAATCTGACACGCTTTTCCTTTAATGTGGAAACGTTACATATTCTGTCTTTAAATGTGAGCATCAGAGGCTGTGATGAGCCATCAGTGTTTGAAGAGACGGACTCAGAAACATACCAGCTACATAATGACACCGTCACACAGTCATGAAGAGGTTTAGGACGAGCCTCCCAGAAGGCCCTGTCCTCAAACACGAGATGGATCTATCCTAATAAACAAATGTGAACAAAAAGAAAGTTAAATCGTTGCATCTGTTGCTTCCTGCAGACGTAAATGAGTCGTCACCTCAGACGGAGCTTTACCTTCCGCTCTGACAAACAAAAGCTACAAACTAAAGTGTGTTTATGTGGCGAAGGACCGTCGCTGACACGCTGGTAGTTTCTTCTCTTCTCTCAAAGTAATCACTGTTTATATCAGGTTCTCATCACAGCTGCTGCAGTGAGGCTCATCTGTCTGACAACATTCAAAGTAAACTCCAGGATCACATTTTGTTTTTTTCAGAAAGACTGAGACAGAAACTCTGAATGAGACACTGAGTTACAGAGGCTAAAGAGGAAGTGATGTCACAACATCAGCTCTCTGCAGATATGACCCAAATTCTGCGTGAACTGCTGCACTCCTGTGAGTCTGTGTCTCACTGACATGCACAACTCTGCCTGAAGTCTGTCAGTCTGTAGCGTCACAGACGGCGTCGACAACGTGTGCTGAATGTTAAGTCACTGACAGGAACAGTCAGCGCACAGCAAGTCAGGCTAATGTTAGCAGCTAATGCTACTTCATGGTTCCTGAATCTATGAGCGGGTTTAAACACACGGACACGTGACCAGACAAAATCCAGATGGAAGCTCAGGTCCACATGTGACCAGATATCTGCGAAGGCTGATATATTTGTTTCTAAATATTATTATAATATATTCATAAAAACAATCTTCATTGTGTCTGAGACTACCTGGTTAAACAGGGTTAGAAAAATACTAGAAACACCACCCTGTTTGTATGACTGAAGATCTATACAATCAGCACAGGTTCAAGATTAGAGTCACCAATTCAGTATCTGACCAAATGTCTCCCCTTCTGTTCCTGAGATATGACGTTACAACATGATGATGTCACAGTCAAGCTGACCTTTGACCTTTTGACCTTCATTATTTTATCCTGTCAGACATTAGACATGGACATGAATTCTTGAGTTACGGCTATAAACGTCAGGCTACGGCGTAGGCTCTGCGTGGACATGGAGCCTTCGCCGTAGCTACGGCGCTGCTTCAACGCAGACGTAGAAATTTCGCATTGATCTGATTAAAACAGGTGCTGACAAGACTTAAAGCTCTGGTCATTGTGGCTCCATGATTACACTGGTCCACTGGTGCACAGATGATTTGTACTAATGAAGCAGCGTGGCTTAAATTTCGGGGGCTCCATTTGTGTGATCAGTTTCATTCCTGCTGTTTTTAGGACTAAGGCTGAACGTCAGACATGATGAGAAGGAGCTGCAGAGACTCACCGGCACTTTGAAAGGTGACGAGTTTGGATTGTCGACAGTGACGCTCTTCTCTGAACTCCCCAGACCGGAGATACTCCTCCTCCTTGGAGATCGCTCCGAAGACACTTCTGCAGACACACAGAGACACTCAGCGTTAGATCAACCACAGCAAAGCCTCTTCCTCCTCTCTACAATCATCATCATCATCATCAACATCATCATCAGCCTCTGAGCTTTCAGGCCGAAGCAGACGGATGGAGGACGAGGTGATGACATTCATACATGGCGGAGGAGGAGGTGGAGGAGGAGACGACAGGTGTGTTTGTTTAACGGCAGCTGGTTTCTGCATCGTCAGCAGGTGGAGCAAAAACAACCAACCACAGCTTCAACCTTTCTGACACATCACATGACCAATGATTATGTTTCAAAGACACCACAAATATCTGAAACTAACATCTCTCTGGAGGATCTGACTCCAACCTGTGACTGCGACAGACGTTGAGCGAGTCTGAAACACTTTTGTTTTTGGTCTCAAAGAGCTGAAGTCGGATTTGTTTAACTGGAGGCCTCGTTTGAAAGCATGTCTCTATTATGGACAAAGAATGAATGGTTGTCTGTCTCTATGTGTCAGTCCTGTGATAGTCTGGTGACCTGTCCAGGGTGAACCCTGCCTCTCACACAGTGTCAGCTGGGATAGGCTCCACCCCCTGCGACCCCCAGCAGGATAAACGGTAACAGAAAATGAATGAATGAATGCTTGAGATGCTTTAGAGGCTACGTCCATCACCAGTTCATACAGTATGAATTCTGCGGACAATAAATACAGAGAACACAAACTGATCATTCATTCATTCCTCCCTCATCATCTAACATTAAAGCTGACGAGCAGCAGAGTTTCTGTGCTGCGTCCTCCTGACACACTGCCGTCTGTCTGTGTGTCTGTCTGTGTGTCTGTCTGTGTGTCTGTCTGTCAGGGACAGTTATCAGCTCAGTTAATATTCTCCCTGCTTACGATCGTTACAGATTCCTGAGGGCTGAACTAAATCAGGAGAGCCGATGACACGCTGACGTCTGCGTGTCTTAAATCCAGCGACTGAGTGACTTGTCCTGGTTCCAGTTCAGCTCCAGTAAAAAGGTCACGTCCTCAGAGCTGGCTCACATCCAGGCTCATTGATTTTTTTGAAAGCTAAATTTAGACCCTTTTTACTTCCTCTCCTGCTCGCTCCACTGCCATCTTATCTGAGCTCTGTCTCTCTGGAGGCCTGAGCGGGCTCTTGAACCAGCTCTTGAACCACCTACGAGTCTGCTAACTCGCTGCAGGGACGTTCCTGACGGCGCCGTGGCAGACAGGAAGCTCAGAATAACTCCTCACCTACGACAGGCATCCTACACCTGGTGACAGAGGATCTCCTGAGGTTCTCCTTTCACAGGGTTTAAGTGTAAAGCATCAGGATGGGACTGAACTGAACACCGATGATTCGTTCTGACTGCAGCTACTGATGTTTTAGAGTTTCTTAAACCTGCATTAACTGATTTTTGGACACAAACTCAGTCGTGGCTAACATGTTAGCAGCCAGCTGCCCCACCATCATCACAGCATCATCATCTCTTTACTTTTGTTCTCTGGAGTTAAGACACCAGCGGCTGAGCTGCTGTCAGCATGTTTCAGGTACAAGCAAAGTCTTCGTCCAAATTTAACATAATGTTGAAAATAAACCGTGACTGAATGCTCGTTACACCTCCTCCTGATGAGTCAATATTTGTATAATATATATTATATTATTATATTATATAGAAGCTGGTCGGTGCCATTTACCCTTTGACCTCTGCACCAGAAGCAACAGTCCTCCAGTGCCTACATTGGTATTGTTGCTTATTGTGATGTCACTTTTTGAAGTATCTTAAAATGCTTCATATCCCTAAAATCTGTATGACCTAAAAGCTAAAAGCTTTTCTGAGTCAATAAACCAGAATAATTCATAAAAGTATTTAAATTGTCTGATAAAATTTTAAAAATACTTTTTTTCATCAGGTTTTACACCATAAAAACATATTGATCCAAAAGATTTTTAAATGCAGAAACATAAAGGAAATATTTCTCAACACTCTCTATATTATTTACTTTTGAGATATTGAGTGCACGGACATTTTGAAAGATTCATCATTCATTCCTCCGACGCCACCGTACGGTTTTTCACCGCACGTAACGCAGCGTAATTACATCATCACAAGCGCACAGCGTGATGACAGCAGACAGAGGCCTAAAGCCTGATTTATGGTTGGGTGCTGGAGACTTTTGATGAGTGTCGCTCTAAAGAAATTATTTATTTCTGACCCAAAAAAATGTCGTGCACCTGAAGGATTTCATGTCGCTGACTGTGTCATATTTTGTCGTTAGTATTGTTGCCATGGAGACAGAGGCCGGTCAAAGTGTCCTCACCAGGCTGACTGACAGCAGACATTTACTCAACATAATGTTTTCATGTCAGCGCCACGACAGGAAATCAACAGTGTTTGTATTTAGTAAATCGTTGATTTTATTGGCCAGCCCACCGTAGCCAGTGGACTGACACTCTTCATAAGTGTCACGCGCCCAACCATCAGACTTCAGCTTCCTGCTGTAACAAAATGAAGGTCGTAGCTGTTATAGTTTTTATTTTTAGAACGATAAATTTACAGGATTAAAAGTAAAAATGAAGTAAACTGATCCATGTGCTGTTTCCTAGGTGTTAGTGGAGTCAGTTCAAAGTCAAATTTACTGTTCTTATTATTTATGTGTTGTTTTTATCTTTTATGGCCAAAAGTAAAAAGTAAAGCCGCAGCAGCTTCTTCTGGAACAGACTGAGTTAAAGGATCAGATTATATCGGCTCATATCGATCGCAGGCTCCTGAGATGAATCGTATCAAAATCATATCATGGCAGAGTTTGTGATATCAGCAATTATCGAATCGTTGTCCAAAGAATCGTCCACAGAATCCATATGATATCGTATTGTGATGAAACTGCTGATTTACACCTCACCTCATTCATAACTTTTTACAGTGGAGATATAACCACTTTAACGTGTACCGAGCTGAACAGAGACGGACTGACTGGTAGACACGAGGCTTTAGCTTCTTAACACTGTTAATGTTCTTAATTTAAATCAATTTAAAAAGCATCATGTAAATAACGATGTCAAACTGCCGTCCTCAGCACGACAGTTTTTAAAGGGTAAAAAAAGCACTTTAAAATGTCTTGTGTCAGAGCGACATTATGCCGTGCTTTTAGCCATTCATTACATGTTCATGCACAAAGTAGAGCATAAAGTAAAGTGTGACCCTGCAGGTCGTTAATCAGCCGCGTTCAGAAGTTTACGAGCTGCTGTTTATTAGATAATGATTCATTCAAATCCATTTCTGGCAGCTGAACACTGGAACAACACAGACTGGGACCAGAGTCATCGCCCAGCATCAACAGTTTTACATCGACCACCATCGACCGAGGCATGAAATCAGCCCCGTGTGGAGTTCACATGATGTTTGGATGGTATGAAGACACAGAGAGAAACAGGCAGCTCACTGTAACGGAGGGACAGTGAACGCAGCATGCAGCAGCAGTCAGCATTTATCTTGCAAAGTGCTGGATCAAGTTCCAGCTGCAGGGCGCACGCTGCACGGTGCATGCAGCGCTGCAAGGAAGCCGGGGACAAACTTTCATGCATGTCCCACCCCCACATGACAATCCCCCTCCCCCCTCCCCCCCGACGGGTACAGAGGAGCGATGATGGTCCCAAACGCAGCGGACATCATCACTCCTCTTCTTCAAAGTTAAGGGCAACATGCCGCAGGAAGCCAGGTATGACAAGTCGGTCACATGACATGGACAGAAACAGAGAGAGGAAGAGGAAGAGACGGTACCTCGATCACAGCTGTTCCCCATCATCTGAGGAGAGGACACACACACACACACACACACACACAGAGTCAGACGGGATTGGCCGGAGCAGCCGCCACCTGTCAGCCAATGAGGTTAAGCTGCAAACGTCCGTCTTCGTCCCATGAACATCCTCGACTTGGCGTCTCCCCCCCACCTCGACCTGCCTCTCCCTCCTCAGCACCGCATCCTCCTTCCTCTTCCTCCTCCTCCTCACCGTCCCTCCTCTCCCATCTCTGCCCTTCGCGCTCTCTCTCTCTCTCTCTCCACTCAGCAGTAATTCTAACCCTCGCTCTTCCTCCCCCTCTTCTTCTTCCTCTCCGTCCGTCTCTCTCAGAGCGCCGAGGTTTTACCGCATTTATTCAATCAATCCCTCCGACTGCACTGTTCTGCTTCTCTCCTTTCTCACGTCTTCTTTCTCTCCTCTCTCTGCAGACGCTCCTCTCTCTCTCTCTCTGCAGCAGCTCAGTTGCAGCCTCTCTCTCTCTTCCTCCTCTTCCTCTTCTTCTTCTCCTCCTCCTCTTCCTCCGGAGCTACACGTCTCTGCGCTCAGAGGATAATTACTAAATAAGTTTCCTCTCAGCTGACTGATGTGGGACACAACTCTGGAGGCTTCGACTATTAACTGTTTGTGTGTGTGTGTGTGTGTGTGTGTGTGTGTGTGTCACATTAAAGCTGCAACTACAATTATTGTTATTAACAGTATCACAATCATTAATTACAAACAGTACACATCATTTTTCTGACCGCCGACTTCGCTCTGACGTTTGATTGACAGCGAGGATCGAAACCCTGCGAGCACGTGCGCGGTTCACATTAGGGGTGAGGAAAACAATCGATTCTTAGATGTATCGCGATGCGAACGTGGACGATTCGACATTGATTCACAAATGTCAATAATCGCTGATGTAAATGTTTGTTCATAACACGATGGTGACAAAATAAAAGAGGCGGAACTTAACTACGAAGTCAAACACGTAGTTTACGCACAGCTGATGGTGAGAAAGGCTACTGTAATTCTCAGCTCTAGCTGCACCTGTGTGCGTAACTTGCAACCTTGGGAGCACGAAAGTGGGTGCTGAGGGCGCTGCAGCACCCCCTACTGACAAGGGGTGGAACTGCACAGTGTGTTAATGATTACTAGTTATTTTAGCAGAAGTCGTGGGATATCTGAACATTTGTTTTTTATATTCTGAATAGCGTATAATACAGTGACACTCAGAAAGATATGAAGACAAAAAGAAGAATTCCTCCGATCTGATGTGCGATGGGATTTGGGGAGAGATTTGTAGTAGCAGAGGTGAACAGTAGCACAGACTGGTGTTGAATTTGTTAATTAAAACTATTATGGAAATTATTCGTCAACGACCTTTTTCTCCATGACGAAGATGAGACAATGTTAAAGCTGATTATCAGATATTCAAAATGAGACGAGAACTGAGTGATAAATTATTTTATGAAACGTATTTAAAAAATGTTTGAAACTAGAAAGCAGAGACTTCCAATCATGACATCGGGTATGAGAGTCCTAAGTACAAGACATTAGATGACATCATTTTGAGGTTTGGGAGAGACAGACCGACATTTTTCAACATTTTAACACATTTTTTGATAAAATGATTAGTCGACTAATCGAAGAAATAATCGACAGAGTAGTCGACAATGAAAATAATCGTTAGTTGCAGCCCTACCCAACCTGTTAACACGTTGGTTTTAATTCGTCATAGATCTTTACAACCACTCATTGCAAGAACAAAGCAGACACGCCTTATTTCATGAGCCACATCTTTGTCAAATTGTACCATTTTCAGTGTGTACGTTGTTCCCTCGAAGGTGGTTGTTTCTCATGGTGAAGGGGGTTTTGCAAATGAACACATAGACAGCAGGAGGAAGGGAGGATGTTGGCTGAAATATTCGGCAAATGGAAGGTTTACAGCCACAGTTTAGATCCTGTGAGACAGACTAGCTCGGGACACTCAGCAGCTAAAGAAGCGACAGCGACGACACCGCCTTCCTGTAAAGTCTAGAGATTTTCAACTAGAAGCACTCGGAGCGGCTGCACAAAAAGCAAGGCGGGTGGCTGCATTCCATTCCCCTCATTGGGAACGATTGTAAGACGACGCTGGAGCTAAGTGGACTCAGACCTTAACAGAACAGCTAGAACATGCCGTAACCTGCGCCGTACCCTGACGTGCACCTCCCCAGAAATGTAACCACACGTCACAGTGACGCAGACCTCCTGTCTGTCTCTGTGAGCTGAAACCATTTCCCTCAGTGGAGACAAAGCTTTGATTTACTTTAATTTCACAGATAAGAAACAATAAATTGTGAAGACAATAAAGCCTCCACACACTGTGTGTGATTTATCCTGGCTGAAATATGAGCAGAGGAAATCTCTGCTAGCTGCTAGGCTAATTTATACAATGTAAAATGCCATAGGCTTGTGCTAATAACGTTAGCATGTTGTATTTGTGGGGAAAATGTGTCCAGATAAAGACAAGTGTTTGTCTGTGAATGCTGCGAGTTATAGTGAAGCTGATTTGTGTTTGACACTGTCTCTATTAAGCCATGTTTAATGCGTGTTTAATGTGTTTCTTGTGTGTTTAATGTGTTTAATGTGTTTTGAATCAACTAAACTTTACAGCACTTCACAGAAGCCTCCACCGCAGACTAGTGTTTTGGAGGTGTAACTGCAGAGTGACACAGACACACCACTACACAGGTATAAATGCTGCTTTAGTTTATGTAGCACAGCCTTTTTTTTTTTTTAAGATATTTTTTAGGGCTTTTTAGCCTTTAATATATAGGACAGACAAGCGTGAAGGGGGGAGAGAGGGAGTGACATGCAGCAAAGGGCCACAGGCTGGAGTCGAACCCGGGCCGCTGCTGCAACAGCCTTGTACACGGGGCGCCTGCTCTACCACTAAGCCACCAGCGCCCCTAGCACAGCCTTTAAAACCTGGAAAAGTCGACACTGATCAATATTACAACATCTAAAATCAAAGACGATATCTGGTCTCATATTGTGATATTGATATAATATTGATATATCATCCAGAATTCAAATTAACCGAGTCATGACCTCTCAATCTATTCCTGTGTTGTGATATTTAAATGAAATACCCAACAGCTGTTTCTGTTATTGTTGATATTTGTGAGGGAATCAAACCGACGGCTGTCTGCTGTGAGTGCAGCAGGTCTGTCAGTGCTCCTCCTCCTCCTCCTCCTCCTCCTCCTCCTCCTCCTCCTCCTCCTCCTGCTGCTGCTGCTGCTGCTGTTAACGAGTTATTGATTAGGAGGAAGCTCTGTCACGGCTCACCTCAATCAATCGTTTCAGTGGATTCACCGGAGTCTCCTCTGACAGAGACGCCACGGTGACCTTCACAAACTGGGTCACAGTCAGACTGAGGATCCAGGACAGACTGGAGACCAGCAGAGTCCCAACAACACCAGCAGAGAAACAACCACACAGCTGCTGAGACTCTGCTGTCGGTCGGACACCAGACGTCTTTACTTCTGAGTCACAGGAACACGTCTGCTGATCAGTGCTGGTGTTTTGTAAGTAAAACCCTGAATCTGAGTTGTAAATGATGTTTAAGGATCAGGTCAGTGATTTCTCTATCCCTAGAGATTATGGAGGAGAGAAGCTGCCAAAATAAAAAATAAATTAAAAATGAAATAAAAGATACAGCACTAAATGTACCGAAATTAATACCAGAACCAGTCAAGTTGCAGCGACAGTTCACATCCGTGTCTGTCCAGCAGCATACGGAGCAATGACAGCAGACAATGCTTCAAACGTTGCTGCAAAGGAGCTACAAATTCTAAAACATGGATGCTTCAGTACAATCAGTTTCAAGATCAGAGTCGCCGATTCGGCATCTGACCAGATGTTGAAATGAGATGTGACGCTGAGTAAAGTCCAGATCATTTTATCCTGTTAAACAACTCTGTGGAAATGTGTCATAATCAGCATAAATATTCTTGACTTATGGCCAAGAACATGTTTTGTGAGGTCACGCTGACCTTCTATTTCTTCTATTCAAAGGAATTCATTCTTGGTCTAAGTGGATGTTTGTGCCAAATTTGAATAAATTCCCTCACGGTGTTCTTGAGATATTTCATTCACTAAAATGGGACAGATGGACGTACGTGTGGAAGTGAAATTTTGTCATAATTAGCACATGAATTCTCAAGTTTTGGCCAGAAAACATGTTTCCTGAGGTCGCAGTGACCTTTGACCTTCAAACACCAAATTCTAGTTTGTTTATTCTTCAGTCCAAGTGGTTGTCTGTGTCAAATTTAAAGAAATTCCATCAAGGCGCTTTTGAGATACTGCATTCACAAAAATGAGACAGATGTGAAGTCACAGCAATCTTGACCTTTGAACAAACAAATTTAAATCAATTCAGAGTTGAGTCAAAGTGGACGTTTATGCAAAAAAATAAAACAAAAAACAAACCTTCCCTCAAGGTCTTCTTGAGATAGCACATTCATGAGAATGAGATGGATTGAAGGTCACAGTGACCTCTGACCACCAAAATCTAATCAGTTTATTGCCGAGTCGAAGTGGATGTTTGTGCCAAATTTTAAAGAATTCCTTCGAACTGGTCATGAGATATCGCGGTCACAAGAATAAGACAAACGAGGTAACAGTGAACTTTGACCTTTGACCACCAAAGTCTAATGAGTTCATTGTTGAGTATTAGTGGACGTTTGTGCCAAATTTGAAGAAATTCCCTCAAGGTGTTCTTGAGATATCGCATTCACGAGAATGTGTTGGATGAATGTGACATGAATTAATATTTTTGTTTTAATTTCTCTCTTTATTTATTCACTGTTGAATTAATACTGAATTTCCTCCTTTATATATTTTTATTATTTTTTCAATGTACTTGTTTTTATACTTATTTTTTATTTCATTATTAAATTATCATTTTTATTTCTGTTGATGTTTTTGCACATTTAATGGTATATTAATTTATTTATCGAGTCATTTATTAATTCATTTAGGCAGACCGACAGAAAGAGGCCTCAGTCCTCTGTTTAATCTGTCTGTTCATTAGTCTACAGTGAGACATCTGTCTGAACGCTGCACGAGCTACATCAGTCTGTGAGATGAATGAAGTTACCGCAGTAACACATGTACAAACTGTGGGCCTTTTCCTCTGGAACTTTTAGTCGTGTCCAGCCAAGCCATCGCCGCATTTGTGTTTCTGTTATCAGTTTGGACGCCCGGTGCCACGCCGAGCTGCGCACCTACTCCTTCTCCAGAGTCGGTCCAAAAGCCGGGCTGCCCGCCCTCAAGCGGGTAACCCCCGACGACCCTGTTTCTCCCCCTCAAACAAGCCGTGTGATGTGAGAGTCTCCTCCTCTCTGTCTGCAGGAGACCAGAGAGAAATGTGTTGTTAAAGTCTCTCAGTACGTCTGTAGCTTCTAACTGAAGCTCTGTGGTTTGGAGTTTAGTTTCTCTCCTGCGTCCTGTTTTTACTTTACATATCTGCTTTATTTTACTGTTTCATGTTCACTATCAGATGTGTTAGAAGTTGTGTGAAGGTGCTGCTAGAAAACATTTCCTTATTTTATTTTTTAAGACTCTGTAGGCGTTAAAATATGTTTATTACAGAATTAGCTAAACTTTGTAAGCGGCCTTTCTTCAATTAAGGCGAGTTAAGACGGCAGGGAGGAAAGTAAAAACAGAAACAGCTAGGCTTTCAGCGATTTACAGTTTAACCGAGTTGATCTGGTTTAAGAGCTCCAGTCGGTTTAATTTACATCAACTGGCAAAACCGGGGAAAAAAAACACTCATGACTTTTCAGATAACATCAGCGACATGTCACGGGGCTTTATTCAACTTGTCTTGCATAGTAATCTTCATTATGATGACAACTTTATAAAGTTTATGTTTGTTTATAAATGTAGCGGAGCAACAAATGTTTTGTGCAGTTTGTCTCTAATGCTGTGGCGGCTCAGAAGGTCTCCGCTGCCTGCTGTAGGAGGTCAAAGGGCACGCGTTGTCTGTTTACTTAAGAGATGACGACAGGATGCCACCGAAAGAGCTAGTGTCTAAAAAACAAAAACTGAGGCAGGTGATAAGGGTGACCCGATAAACGAAGATGAGCCGACATGCAAAGAATGTCGAAAAAAGGTCCAAGCAAAAGGTGGAAATACTACAAATGTACACAATCACCTGCGTAAGCACCATTCCCTCCTGGCTGCACAAATGGGGCCTGCAGCAAAGGGGGAGGGACCGTCTACCTCAACTGCTGCTCAAATATTATTTAGAAGTATTCGGTGCTTTGAAGAAGACAAGATGGTTGTTTTGTTTTGATAAATAAAAACGCGATTGTGTCATTCAGTTAGTTGCCCTGCTGACTTCTTGTCCTTCTTATTTAACCTTGTGTGTATTGACTGTTAACACAGCATTACCGCCTCCTAGTGGATTGGAGGCGCATTACACCTATAAAGATCTTTAATCAGGAGAAAAAAGCTCAAATGTGACCCCCAGTGGTAATTATATTATTTGGCTTTAAATCAAATCGATTATACAATTTTCAGACTGGCACAAGCCTAGCAACGGTGAGATGATGATGATGATGATGATGATGATGAAAAGCTGCAGACAAACAGCTCACCTCCAACAAGTAAACTTCTTTTACCTGCCCTGCTGTGGAAAAACACCTGCAGCAAAAATAACAGGAGACTGTAGCTGTGGATCAGCAACTGAACATGTAGAAAACACCCTGATATATATTGATATATATCGTGTATTGACATTCAGCCTGAAAATACCAGGATATGGATTTCTGTCCCTGTCGCGCAGCTCTAGCTAACGTTACACAGTTCAGCTCCATTACAGCTCACAAGGTTCACTGACAAAACAACTGTCTGATA
Organism: Epinephelus moara; assembly: GCF_006386435.1. Taxonomy (NCBI): domain Eukaryota; kingdom Metazoa; phylum Chordata; class Actinopteri; order Perciformes; family Serranidae; genus Epinephelus; species Epinephelus moara. The sequence goes on along the minus strand of NC_065526.1, from coordinate 1,387,199 downwards.
CTAAACACATTTTCCAAACAAATACAACATGCTACGTTATTAGCACAAGCCTATGGCATTTTACATTGTATAAATTAGCCTAGCAGCTAGCAGAGATTTCCTCTGCTCATATTTCAGCCAGGATAAATCACACACAGTGTGTGGAGGCTTTATTGTCTTCACAACTTATTGTTTCTTATCTGTGAAATTAAAGTAAATCAAAGCTTTGTTTCCACTGAGGGAAATGGTTTCAGCTTACAGAGACAGACAGGAGGTCTGCGTCGCTGTGACACTGTGGAGTTACATTTCTGGGGAGGTGCACATCAGGGTACGGCGTAGGCTCTACATGTCGATGCAGAGCCTACGCCGTAGCGACAGCTTCGATTTGATACAGAAGTATAAATTCTGCATTACATATCGTCGCTGTCGGGCGCAAACCTCCTATGTCCAAAAATCATGATTTTTATTTTTTTCCATTAATCAGTACTATTGGTCACTCTGTATGTCTGACTGTGGTTTTACAAATATTTAACCAATGAAAAGTATTTAAAACCGCCTGTGACTAAACCTCCTATTATGTCCAGTTGTTACAAAACCACACGGTTTTTTTTCATTTCCTGAAAAGTAACAGTTTTGGACATAGGAGGTTTGCGCCCGACAGCGACGATATGACACCTTTACACCTGCTTGGTGGTAGATCAGAATCTTTTATATACACTGCACACCTATTAACAGGCTACTGATTAACCAGTTAGCTACAAATGAACATCAGTTCAGTTTCTATAAAATGAAAACTGGATCACTATGTTTTCAGAGCTGATTTTTTACATCTGACCAAAGCATCAGTCAATTAACAGTTTTAAATACGGTCTTTTAAAGCATTTTTAATCATTACAGTTTTAATGTGTTGTGTGTTTAGTTAAATGGTGTGTGTTTGCATCTTCTGAGACCTTCATCATTTGTGCTACGTTTGGTCTGCGGCAGCTCTACGTGTTTGCAGAGTACGAACAAATTCAGATGAGAAAATATTAATGAATCACTAATTTCTGCTAAAACGTCCGTACGCATGGTTTAAACACAGATTTGTGTGTACACACTGTTTGAGAATGAGGCCCAGTGTAAAGTCTATGAGCTGAGCATGAACTATAAACAGCACTACAGGTGAGAGGAGAAGTATGATTTGGGGTGAAGTGTCCCTTTAAAGGACAGGCTGTTTCTGTTGGTTGTTACCTGCTGACAGGTTCTACCTGTTGAGACAGAAAGCTTTAAGATTTTAAACCCAGGATTCTTTCTGCATCTGTCATCAGTGTGAGAGTGTTTATCTGAGATATGAAACTCCACCTGCAGCCGTCTGATTCTGACCTCTGACCCCAACCACAGTGACCCGTCCTGTGACTGTGAGGCTGTGATGTCACCACACAGCAGCGTGAGGAATGCTGGGAATGTCTGAGGGCCGACCTGTGTTGAAGTTTCATTCATGAGCAGACACACCTGACAACAGTGGAAACAGCGACACAACAGAGATAATCTGCTGCTCAAAGACACCTTTGTTTCAGAGTGTCTGCGGCTGCAGGGTGGAGCTCTCAGTCCGACGGCGTTCAGACACCACACGCTGTTTACACTCAGAGCACATCTGTCTCAACCAACACATCCTGTACATACATGTGTCTGATCACAGCACAGAATATTATCAGACGTAACTCTTCGGTCAATTCTCAGGCTGGAAAATACAAATATTCTGTTTCCAGTTTCTCAGATGTGAAGAAGCTTCACTGCTTTTCTTCCTCATATCTAAAAATAAACTCAATATGTTGGAGTTATAGAACGTCGATGAGACAAAACCTGCAAATAAGAGACTTTCTTTAAACTATTGTTTTTACTTTTCCTCAAACGACCCGGCAAATATCTTTTAATCATAAGCACAGATTTCACCTGCTGAACGACATATTCATCATATTTTCTGTTCCCTTGTGAGTCTTCATCATTTTACTGTTTTCATGTGTTTGTCATGTCTGTGAACGTGGTTTTTAAACACAGAAAGAGGCCTCCAGACTGCGACCAAATGGGCCCAAATGAGTATCTTTTACAACTACTCGCTCAGTGTGCGACACGCAAATTAGCAGGCGCTTTTTTCACGTTGTCAAATGAGGGAGGGAGTCCGCCAGTGTAGGCCAATGTGTGTGAGAGGAGGAGAGTCCAGGAGTGAGTGATTTGTTAGGCGAATTCTGACTGGTCAGATTTAATTTCAGTCAATGGCAGCAGTGACCCTCCTCCTCCTCCTCCTCCTCCTCTTGTTCACACACAGATCAGCTTTCACAACAAATATTCAAAGAATTTCTCTTCACATAATGAAACCAGTTTGTGTCTCCTCCTCCTCTCACACCGCTCCACATTCCTCTGATTATATTCATATTATATTAGAATAATAATCTGCTCGCATGTTGTGTGTGAGGAGTTTAACAGTCGACCTGAGGCTGTAACATACAGACAAAGAGCTGCTCTGATCGTCACCATCAGAGTTTTATAACACAGCAGATATTGAGTCTTAATAACCTGAATGAAAATGGATCACAGGTTCAGGCCTGACACGCTTTGTCTTTATGACGAGTTATGAAATGTTCCTGTGAGATGGTACATCATAGACACATGAAAATTCACCAATGATTGGACGTAGTGTTTCAGACGCTGCTATGACGCAAAATATGACCCCAATCTGCCAGACGGGGGCGCTATAAATAAAGGTCAACTTTAGACAGTGAAACTCCTACACTGTAAATGTGACTGACTTGAGACGGGACACACACATCCAGCTTAACGTGCTCTGCAAATAAAGCCTCAAGAACCAGGACGGTCCGCCTGACTAGATTAAGTGTAATTTTAAATTTTTGGAAAAATAAATTTTTGACATCTCCTCCTAAACCGTACGTCTGATCTGTATTAAATCATCTGTGGATCATTTTTGGACGAATCTGATCATAAGCTTGTTGATGTCTCGTTGTGTTTTGAAGACACTGACCAGTGAACTTTAGAGGGGGCATGGACCATACTCCATAACTGTTGAACCAATCATAAGGACATCTGCAGGAAATGCCAACATATGTACTGTCAATACACCCTGAAGGTTTCATTCAAATCAACCACTAGGGGGAGCCACAAATGCAACAAATGACCAATCAGACTATACGTCAGAGATCAATTGAACCGTGTGTCTAAAATCATTTTGAAATGGCTCAACAGGGGGCGCCACCACTTCCAAACAAGTGGCCAAAATTTGGCTGTTAACCAGCGACAATTTGTCCGAGCTGAAACCATTTCCCTCAGTGGAGACAAAGCTTTGATTTACTTTAATTTCACAGATAAGAAACAACAAATTGTGAAGACAATAAAGCCTCCACACACTGTGTGTGATTTATCCTGGCTGAAATATGAGCAGAGGAAATCTCTGCTAGCTGCTTGGCTAATTTATACAATGTAAAATGCCATAGACTTGTGCTAATAACGTTAGCATGTTGTATTTGTTTGGNACTATTCCCTCTAACTTGTAGCTGTTTTTTCATTATCTTTTGAATTTAATATGAATTATGGAACCATTTTTGTCAACGTTTGTTTCCCCCGTTTTGTACAATAAATTATTGTTTAAAGTTTCAACAAGTTTCTTTTGAAGTGCATGACACAAGTGTGACCGCGGACTGTCACCTGCTCAACGCATCAGTACCTTCGGATGCCATGACAGTAATAGATTATAGATTAATAGATTATAATAATAATGTCAAAATATAATTTACAGACTGATTTAACAGACGATCACTGCTGCCCGACCTGCGGGTCCATTTGCGGGTCCCGCGGGTCCCGCGGGTTACGGGTCGACCCGCGCATCACTACTCAGCTCAGTCTATAAGGCTGTACACACAACAGTAAGGCTATAGACATTATATTCTATTCAGGCCGGCAGAACCAGCAGCACATCGGCTCTACAGTGCACAGCACTGCTGATTAACCATTTTATTGCAGCACAGAGTGTCTGCCAGCAACGGTTCCGATTTAATCAGAAGACAAATTAAACAGGATGACTAGCCAATGTGAAAATCAAAAGAAAGCATAGAATAATGTACTGAAGGAGACTGTTGTGCCATCACATTTTGTGGTTTGAGAGCAAAGATCCGGTCGCTGCTGTGCAAAACTCTGCAATACAATTAGGTCCAAAAAAACCCCGGAGTCCGCCTCTGTGTGTTTACCGTGTGTTTACTGTGTGTTTAATGTGTGTTTACTGTGTGTTTAATGTGTGTTTACTGTGTTTTGAATCAACTAAACTTTACAGCACTTCACAGAAACTCTGCCCCCCACTAGTGTGTTGGAGGTGTAACTGCAGAGTGACACAGACACACCACCACACGAGTATAAATGTTCCTTCTATCTGAACTTCAACATGACTGAGTTTACGGAGATAAATAAAAACACTAACCCGCCCTGAGCAGAGAGTTCTGCGACCAGGTGAACCTGCCAGATACACTTCTGATTTTACACTTTGGATTTGACTGAATTAATGTTTGTTGCTTCTTCCTACAGTGGCTTTCTGGGGATCTGGTTCACTTTGCAGTTTGTTGTTTTTCTTCTGCCATGTTTTCACTGTCTAACTATGAGACAACTCTGCGAGACGCCAACAGGCGTCACAGAGTGCGTCTGAGCTAACAAACCATCTCCATGGAAACTGTCACTGCTGTAAAATCTCTTTCAATGCAGTAAATGAGTTTTTCCTTAACTAAGGAAACCTTTTAAGGGATTCTGTGCAACTGTGTGGGTCCCTCAGCTGAGGAGAAATTCTACATGAGTTGCTTTTTATAATATACATGTTTATAATAACCCCTGCTCGTGTGCGTGCACACACCAGGCAGAATAGAAAGCAGTCTAACTCACCACAGCACAAACTGAATCTGTCTGTTTAAGCTGAGTGAAGCTGATGGATCTGATCCAGAGTCAGTCTGTCAGCCAGCTGCTGATTGAATCAGTTCAACGTGTCGCGACAAGGACGCCGTCCTCATTAAGCTGCAGAGACATCACATTTGAGACACAGAGAGACGGAGGGCGCAGCCTGAGGACAAACTCTGCTCTCAGGTCTGATGGATCATCAGTCTGCAGCAGCTCTGACGCTCAGAACAACCGGCCCCACAGAGAGGAGCGGACTGCTGCTTTAAACACGTCCACCTCACGTCTCAGCGTCCTCAGACAGAAGCACAGTGATCTTAAGTAAATTTGGGACACAATGAACTAATTATAGCTGATCTGGGGACAGCTGGAGTGCCACGATGTAGGCTAACTGCCACACAGCAGCCGTTAATAATGACGAGCAGCCGGGTGCACGGAGCCGGAAGGAATTCACACATTCACAGAGTGGACGCTGCACAGAAGACACAGAGCCTACCAGAGTCCATAAGAGTCCAGCAGAGTCCATAAGAGTCCACCAGAGTCCAGCAGAGTCCACCACAGAGTCCAGCACAGTCCACCAGAGTCCATAAGAGTCCACCAGAGTCCAGCAGAGTCCAGCACAGAGAGGAGGGAGACTTTGACACCTTCATACACCGTCTTTGAGTCATCACACCCAGAGTTCACTACTGCAGCAGCATCATCCAAAGTCTCAGTCCATCACAACACCTCCACCTGCTCCGCTTCCTCCACCTGCTGCCCGCCCCACAGCAGATCCTCCTCCTCCTCCTCCTCCTCCTCCTCCTCCTCACAGAGACATCCATAACCAGACCCCACTCTGACAGTACCTCGCCCCAGGACCGAGCACTGACCCTGGGCTTCCTCCACGGCTGACCCCCCTCAGTTTGTTCCCTGTCACCACTCTGCTGGATGTAACTACCTTTAGTTACTCCAGTACGTCAGGTACCTGTACTCTACCTGAGGATTTCCACTTTCTTCTGTTTTCTCCTTCCACTCCTCACACTGTACTTTTTACTGCACTACATTTATCTGATTACTTTAGTTACATTTAAATAAAGACTCAAAGAACACACAGCGAGTACTTTTACTTAGATACTTTAGTTACATTTAGCTGATCGTACTTGTGTACTTTTACTCAAGTAGGAATTTGGATGCAGGACTTGTCCTTGTAATGGAGTATTTTCACTCAGCTGTATCAGTACTTGTACTTGTAGATCTCAGATTTACTCTCTGATCGATAACTGATCGCTTTGATCAGATTAACGGGAGTTAAACGAACTTTTCCGACAGTGTGTGTCTTCAGTGTGTGTCTTCAGTGTGTGTCTTCAGTGTGCGGCTGCAGGTTTCTGCACAACTTCACGCGTGTTTCACAACCTGCTTAAAGAAACTGCCCGGAGAGAAGCGGCGGACTGTCGGTCTGCACACCGAACTTTACTAAAACACCGGAAGTGTTTTATTTAGTAAAAAGTTTAGAAAGAGAGACACTCACCCAGAAAGTCCATGAGAGACGCAGGTTAACTCATGTCTGTGTGTGAACACTCATTCAGTCTGAGCGCAGTTTCACTCTGTCAACACACAACAGACTAACACACACACTTCCGACCTGGACCTTCAAAATAAAGGTCTTACAGCCGGAAACGAGCTGAAGAGTTAAAGGCATTCAGTCTGCACACATCTGTTCATACTTTAATAAAAGTAGTGATACTGTCAGTTTAAATGGCAGCTTTGGTTTTCCTTGTGTATTTCTCCCCTTAGTGCTGATTTTAGGTCACTACTACTTTGTTCTATTTTAGTGTTTTATTTGACGTCAATTTAAAATATCTGAACATGTTTCCATATTTTCTGTGAGGAGAGGACAATATTTCATCATGCAGGTCTGTGTTGTATTCTCACAATAAAGCTGAACCTTTAAATCAACAGAAACAACCAAAAACACAAAGTGAAAGAACTATTTTTTTTAACAATTTAAAAAAAACCTCATCCATCTTAATTTATAAAAACAAAATTAATATAAATGCATAAGAAATATTCAACCTGAGGTAATTTAATATATACAACTTTAGAATTGTATGTTTTTAATTCATTTTTAATTAAATTTTATTAATTCTTACCTGATTTTCCATTAGTGTTATGCTGCAGTGACATGTAAATATACTGTGGGGATAAAAACTCATATTTAATCTTATTTTTAAAGTATAAATAGAATTATGATAACAGATAAAGTTCTCATTATAAGATAGCAGTGGAGTTGTGGTAACAGCTTCAAGGTTAAAAAGAAAGAAGACCAAGCAGATAAAACTACTTTCAGACAAATAATGCAGCCTTCAGTCAACAAGAGGACGTTATTGTTTTGTTCATTAAAATAGATATTAATTTGGTAACTTGGCAGCTGACCTGTTGATCTCTCTGCTGTAGTTTAAGTTGTTTATGGTTGTGTGAGTTTGTGTCTGGTTTATCTGGTCATTTGTATTGTTTCATTATCAATTTAATCACCCTTTCTTAATCCTCACTCTCACTGACGCTCATGTGAGTCCTGTTGTTTGAAGATGTGCTGTGATGAGATGTGGCTTCAGGCGACAGGTTCACAAATGTCAGAATGTTTTATTGTGGTATTTGTGGACTGAATCCAGGTTGTTTGAAGGCTTTTATTTTGAAGGCCAGTTTGCAGGATGTGTAGGTTTTATTGTGGTGGTGCTGACAGGTGGAAGGCAGACTGAGGAATGCAGCAGATCCAGAGTCAGTCTGAGCTTCACCTCAAACAGAGCTCCAGACTTAAACAACTGAGACAAACTTTAGCATCTGTTAGCATCTGTTAGCATCTGTTAGCACCTGTTAGCATCTGTTAGCATCTGTTAGCACCTGTTAGCACCTGCCAGAGCTACTGAAATGTAACTGACTGCACCTTTAATTCTAAATATGAGTAAACCAGGTGAGGGACAGTGAGGGGTCGTGACCTTTGGCCTGACAGGGTGTCACCTGTGCTCTGCAGGTGAGGAAGTGTCTGACGTCCACGACGCCTGCAGCTGTTTTCACACGCAGATCAGTTTCCTGTAATCAGTGATTTTATCTGGTGACATCATGACCTCCAGCCTCAGTGAAACTCTGTCACACTGAGAGGAGAGGTGAAGAAGAGGAGGAGGAGGAGGAGGAGGAGGAGGAGGAGGATGAGCTGCAGGCGTCTCAGGGCTGAGACAGTTAATGAGCAGTCAGTCAACACTGTAATTAGACTGTACGTTCAACACTGGACTGCAATTACAGCTCAGCCACTGTCACTGCCGCCGCCGCTGCTGCTCGTCCTTCCTCGTGTGATAGTTAAACAAGGTGACAGCAGAACGTCAACAAGGAGAAGAAGAAGGAGGAGAAGAAGAAGAAGAAGAGGGTAATAAAAGAGCCTCTCATTTCCTGCTTCATTATTTCACTTCCTCAGATCAGTCTGAACCGTCCAACAGCTTCAAACTCTTTAAAACTCCAGTCTAATCCTGCAACAGAGCTTTGAAACAGGCGAGAGGAACCAATGAGAGCAGCTAAGTCCCTCTGCACAGGATTCCACATAGAAGGAGCTGCATACATAAAAAAAATCTACCAGTATAACCAGTATAAATCCAGCATTATAACCAGAATAAATCCAGTATCAAACCCAGTTTTAATCTAGCATGTAAACCAGTATGAAACCAGCATTAAACCCAGTATGGATGTATAATGAATCTATTGATAATCCCAGTATAAATCTGGCATCAAACCAGTATCAATCTAGTTCTAAAGCCAGTATCAAACCAGTATAAATCCAGCATTATAACCAGTATAAATGTAAGAACAATCCCAGTTTTAATCTAGCATGTAAACCAGTATGAAACCAGCATTAAACCCAGTATGGACATAATAACAAATCTATTGATAATCCCAGTGTAAATCCACCATTAAAAACAATATAAATCCAGTATTAATCCAGTATAAATCTAATATTACACCCAGTATGAAACCAGTATTAAAACCATTACAAATCCAGTATTAATCCCAGTGTAAATCTGGCATCGAACCCATCAATCTATAATATAAACCAGTGTTAATCCCAGTGTGGATATACAATGAATCTACAGATAAAACCAGTATTACACCCAGTATAAAACCAGTATTACACCTGACATAGACACATCAGAGGATAAAACCAGTATCAAAAGTATAAACGACAAGTTTTAAACTCGTCAGAAATCAGAAAGTGAAACTTCTTCACACTCTGCTTTAATCCCAGTACAAATCCAGCTCAAACCCAGTCTAAACTGGTTGCTGGAGGCCTGTCTGTGTGGGCAGACTGGTCACATTAACATATAAATAACCTCCTCCCCTCTGAGCTGGTGGGGGTGGGTGAGGGGGAGTGAGGGGATTAAGGGGGTCAGTGAATGAATGAGTTTGTCTGTGGATGAATGAGCAGGACGAGGAGAGACGGAGACGTCTGTCCGTCCACTAACTGATCAATAAACTGATCAATAAACTGATTATTGAATCAAAGTATTGAAACGTCCTGGTTGTTGTTTCCCGTCCAGTCTCACAGCTCCGGACCCCTGCAGCTCTGGGTGGGAATCCCCTCGGCTCAGGCAGCCCACAGGGGGCAGCGGGGTCAGTCCAGCTCCTTCAGACTTACGGACGGATGGACACTGGACGCTTTGTCCTCCAGACATTCCCCGGTCACAGAGACGTTCCCACACAGAGCAGGAAAATTACAGGCTGCACCCGAACGCCTCATTATAGCAGAAAAACATCCACCTGACTCTTCAGCACCCAAAATCTGTGGACACTGACTGCAGAGTGCAAACTGACCTCACACTGTCTCTGCATCTTATATACAGTTTATATTAATGTTTATATTTTCATTACACTCCTCCTGACGTGTTTTAAATATTTGGAAACTTAAACTGAATTAAATCAAGTTTAATCAAAGAGCTAAACAACACAGAGATTTACATGGTGACAGAGACGATAAAAAAGATTCAGACACTTTTATTTTTACCTCACCTGTCACCATTATTCCTATCATCATTATTTATTTACCTGTTGACTAACTTTTATTTTTACACTTTTTTAATATATAAATAAAGACACATTTACACAGCACACTTTCACACTTGCACACAGACACAAATTCACTATGATTAAATATCTGTTAATAATTCAAATCATAACGTCTTCTGCTAAAGTCTGTTACATTTATATCTATAAATAATTTATCACATGTTCTCACTACGTCACTGACAAAAACAAAAAAAATGGAATCAGACATCTGTGTGAAATTTTGTCATAAATAGCGCAATGCGTTTTGTGAGGTCACAGTAGCGTTGACCTTTGACCACCAGATTCTACTCAGCTCATTGTGGAGTCCAAGTGGACATTTGTGCCAAATTTGAGGAAATTTCCTCCAGACCTTCTTGACATATTTCATTCACAAGAATGGAAGAACGTGAGGTCATAGTGACATTGACTTTTGACCACCAGATTGTAATCAGTTAATCCTTGAGTTCAAGTGGACGTTTGTGACAAATTTAAATAAATTCTCTCAAAGGTATTCTTGAGTTTAGGAGTTTACATTCACAAGAAAGGAATGGACGCACAGCGACCTTGACTTTTGCCTTTTGACCACCAAAATCTTATCCGTTTATCTTTGAATCAAGTACACGTTTGTGCCAAATTTGAGATATTGCATTCATAAGAACGGGATGGACGCAAGGTCACAGTGACACTGACCTTTGACCACAAGGTTCAAAGGTCTTGTGGTCAAAGGTCACTGTGACCACTGCTGTGACCACATCTGTGTTAAAGACAGACGTAGTCACAGTGACCTTTGACCACCAAAATCTAATCAGTTTTTTGGTCCCAAGTGGAAGATTGTGCCAAATGTGAGAAAATTCCCTTAAGGACTTTTTGAGATGTTGCGTTCACAAAAATAAGGCATATGCAAGGTCACATTTTTTTGCTAAGGACCCTCTTGCAAGTCTAAAATAATGTTTATAATGTTAATAATTGACCTTGACCTTCGACCACCAAAATCTAATCAGTTCATCCTTAAGTCCAAGTGGACAATTGTACCAAATTTGAAAAACTTCACTAAATGTTCTTCAGATATCACGTTCACAAGAATGGAACGAATGCAAGGTCACAGTGACCTTGTCTTTTGACCTTTGACCACCAAAATCTAATCAGTTTTTTGGTCCCAGATGGACAATTGTGCCAAATGTGAGAAAATTCCCTTAAGGCCTTCTTGAGATATGCATTCACAAGAATAGGACATACGGACAAAGTTTATAATAATAATAATAATAATAATAATAATTAACCTTGACCTTTGACCACCACCACGTTTGTGCCAAATCTAAAGAAATTCTCTCAACGTGTTCTTGACATATCTCATTTATGAGTATAAGATGGACGAGGTCACAGTGACCTTTGACCACCAAAATCAAATCAGTTCATTGAGTCCAAGTAGATGTTTGTGCCAAAATTGAGGAAACTGGATGGATAATCTGAAAACACAATGCCTCTGGCCACAGCTATCGCCGGCACAGACGCAAAAAAATAAAATAAATGTTGACAGAAACTGCAGCTGTCCGGCTGGAAGTTTACGTAGTTAAACCACAGAGTAAAAAATACTCTGTTACGAGTAAAAGTCCTGCATTCAAAGCTTCACTGCAGTACTGCTACCATCAAAATGTTCTTACAGTACCATAAGTGGAAGCAGAATAATATGTATTACATGACTTATAATTATTGATGCATTAATGTGTTCATTACTTTAATGTCGCAGCTGCTAAATGAGCTAATTTTACTGACTTCATACTGCTGGGTAGTTTAATCCATCTAATGAAAATAATTTCCAATAAGTAAGAGATTGCACTACTTGCATTATGTCCAGCTCACACATGTATAAATGTACATTAAAATTCTCCCACTTTTTATTTCAGGTACTGATTTTAAGTATTGTTTATTTTTTTGCTCTAAACTGTGACGGTGAAGTTTCACACCGGAATTAATAAAAGACATCATTGTTTATTATTTGTTTATATTTTGTATTAATAATCTGAATCTGTATAAAGTAACTTAAACTGTCAGATAAATGTAGTGCGGTAGAAAGTGCGGTAGTTCCCTCTGAGATGTAGAGGAGAAGTATAAAGATGTAAATGTAAAGTAGCTAAACTTAGACATTAGCAGAGTACTTGAGTAAATGTAGCACCCAACATTACATCACGTGTACTTTTTTAGCTTGCGAACAAAACGTTGACGAAGTGACGGAGAACAAGAGACGGAAAGTTTGAACGACTCGACAAAAGCAGTGGAGGTGAAAATATCTAAAGCTACACAGTAAAACAGAGTGCATCTGTGACAGGAAGCTTTAAAGTCTTAAAGGGGAACTCCACATGACGATTACCAGCTGTATGATGTCCTCTGATGATGTCATAGTGATGTCATCAGGGTTATTTTAGTCAGGCTCACAGACTGTGGACGTTCTGTCTGCGTATTCAGATACCTACGACAAAAACTGCATCTGTGTTGAAGTACTCTGGCGCAGAGGTGTGGAGTTTTAAAGACGTCCAGTTGCATTGTGGGAAATGTAGGATCCAGTGTTTTTGGAGTTTGAGCCACACTGAAGACTAAAAATACTCCATACAGATACAGGCCTGATGTCCAAACACTGATTCTGCTTTTTTATTCCAGGAAAAGTGAGACATCTGTCTAAGGTGCCCTGCTCTGCCTGGAATACTCTCCAAAACTCCAGGATATTCCAGGAATTCCATGCAGTTAAACTAAATCCAGAGAGTCACAGTAATCCTTGATCGTGCGTCTGAATGTAACTGACACACAAAAACACAACCATCCCACAGCAGTGTTACATAACTGAACGATCCTGAGCTCTGCTGCGCTCTAATGTTCAGTGCAGCAGCTCACAGCGGTCTGTTGGTTCTTACCTAGCATGGCGGTGGCGCCCTCTGCTGGGAACTCTGGGAACTGTCCCTCTGAGGGGACGCTGACAGTCCTGCGGAGACTTCGACCCTTGGACGAGTCAGTGGGGCTCTCCTGAGCGTCACCTGCAGCCTGAGGGAGGAGGGGGGGGGTTACTGTGTGTTACAGGACGATAAGCCCACTGAACATCTCAGATTTAGTCCACGTCAGTCTGGCTGTGTTCCACCTGAGTCTGGTGTATGTTTAAAAAAATACTAGAATCACCGCCCTGTGGCTGAATGACTCCGCCCACCAGTGACCTTAACCTCTGACCACAAAAATCTGATACGCTCAGTGTTATATCAACAGGTGTAAACCTCGAGTGGATCATGTGTTTGGTCATGTCTGTCTGTCTGCAGCTAATCTCTCAAACTACTGGACCAATCAGCCTCATATTATGTGTGCACAGTTATCACTGTATGCTGATGGACCTGTGGTGGTTGCGGTGATTCACAACTATTGAAAATCCTGTTTTCCTGACAGTTTTATTCCATCACAGACTGCGGACTCATCACTCCTCTGAACCGGCCGATACGAGCTGCTGATGTTTTACAGAAATCAGCTCGGCCCGACAGTCTGTTGCCACGTTTCTTCCTTCATCGTGACTCAGAAACTGACATCTATTAAAATGTTTGGTCTCATTTTGGGCCGAAGCATCTGTAGGTTAATTTAATACCTGATATGTTGTAATCCACTGGATCAGATGTGTGACTAATATTTGATATGATACTGAGTTTATTACCTTCACACACTGCTGGTGGTGTTTCTGTTCAAATGTGAAAATCACAGGAGTGAACAGATTTTATATTTAACAGTGTGTATGTTTTGATTCTGCGACAGACATCACCACTAAACCGGTTTTATCTGATCAAATAAAGTGTATATCTGTGTGTGTATCTGTGTGTATATCTGTGTGTGTATCTGTGTGTATATCTGTGTGTGTATCTGTGTGTAACCGCAGAGGGTTCTGACCTCATCGTCCTTGTTGAGCAGGATGAGCTGGCTGTCTGTCAGGATGCACAGCTTCCTCTCCCAGGCTCCACTGTCGGTGTACGGACTCTGACCGCAGGAGAACCGGTGAGCCGGAGGACCTTTAACATCTGAGAGCAGAAGACATGACGTGTTAGAAAACACACACACAAACACACAAAGCGGGTTTAACCCCATCAGTTCCAGTTTAACTGAGACCAGGGCTGGGGGTGGGGGGGGGGCTGTACAAATACCATCAGTGCATTTCAATTCAAACACACAAAAAAGACACACAAACATTATTCAGCGCTGCTCTGCACAGAGAAACAACAACTGGAATCACTGCCTCATGGCTGCACGCCTCTGCAGACCAGTCAAGCTGCACCTACAGTTCACATCCATGTCAGTACAGACTCATATGTAACCATGACAACTGACGATGCTTCAGATGTCGCTGCTGAAAAGAAGCTTCACATTCTCAAATATGGACGACGCTTCACACACTGAAGATCTATACAATCAGCACAGTTTCAAGATTAGAGTCACCAATTCAGTATCTGACCAAATGTCTCCCCTTCTGTTCCTGAGATATGATGTTAAAACATGATGATGTCACAGTCAAGCTGACCTTTGACCCTTTGGATATAAAATGACATAATTTGATCTTTTTATCCTGTTGGATATCTGTGTGGAGTTTTGTCATAATCAGTGAATGAAAAACCACCTTTGACCACCAGAGTTTAACCAGTTCATCCATGAGTCCAAGTGGACGTTTGTTTGTTGTTGTTTTTCTCTCAAAGTGTTCTTGAGATACTGCATTTACAAGAATGGGACAGATGCAAGGTCACGCTGACCTTGACCTTTGACTACCAGTTCCTAATAACTTCATACTTGAGTTCAAGTGTACGTTTGTGCCAAATTTGATTAAATTTCCTCAAGGTGTTCTTGAGACATTGCATTCAAGAGAATGTGACGGAAGCATGGTGACTTTTTTGTTTTTTTGCTATGGACCTTCTTCTGAGTCTGAAATAATGATTCTAATAATAACAATTGACCTTGACCTTTGACCAGCAATATCTAACTACTTCATCACTGAATCAAAGAGTGGATGTTTGTGCCAAATATTAGGAGATTCCCTCAAGAGACTGGGACAGACACAAGTCACAGTGAAACTGACCTTTGACCACCAGATTCTAACAAGTTCATCCTTGATTTCAAGCCGACATTTGTGCCAAATTTAAGGAAATTCACTCAGAGATAACGCATTCAAGAGAATAGGACAGATGCAAGGTCACATTTTTTTGCTATGGACCCTCTTGTGAGTCTGAAATGATAATAATAATAATAATCGACCTTTGACCATCAATATCTAACCAGTTCATCATTGAATTCAAGAAGACTTTTGTGCTGAATTTAAGGAGATTCCCTCAAGACCTTCTTGAGATACTGCATTTACAAGAATGGGACAGACACAAGGTTACAGTGACATTGACATTTAACCACCAAAATCCTATAAGTTCATTGGTGAGTCCAAGTAGACGTTTGTGCCAAATTTGAAGAAATTCCTTTAAGACCTTCTTACATTACCATGTTCACGAGAATGAGACGCACTGCCAGACAACCTGAACACGTAAAGACTTTTGGCCATGGCTAACACCAGCGCAGAGCCATTAAAACACCAACACACAGAGAGGACAGGTGACGGTTTACTGTGTTTAACACCCCAGACCGAGGCTACATCCCATAATAGGTAGGAACCACAGCCTCAAACGTTGGTGTGACATCAAACACAGCATGATAACAGCTTCTCCACACCACAGGAACAGACAGTCTGGTGTTTATGAGACACACTGATCAGAAACTGTGTGTGTGTGAATAAACACATGTTGACAAGCGTTTTACTACGAGTCTGTTTTTTATTTTCAGGAACCAAAATATACAAGAAATTATAAATTTATACAGAAAAACACTCAAAGGTCAGATATGTCAGAGCTCCACCTAAACGACTCAGGTTAAGCTTTTTAGCAGAGCTGAGCTTCACGTTGCTCCTCCAGTTTCCTGAGTGACGCTTACACACCTCCGTGAAGATTTCAGTCAAAGTTACTTTAAGGTGAATCTTTGTTGTTTTATTTAATCAGTTTTGGCCTCTGTTATCAATAAGATCTGAGGCCAGAGACCTCCCAGATGCCACCAATTGGTTTTTGTTCACCCCACCCACCAATAATACATGACGCAAAATCAACCCTGTCACCCAGAAATAATGTTTGTTTGTTACTAAACTGCTTTCTTTATTACGTTCTTGTGGCAACGTAATCGCTGCCTGGATCGTGTTCAGAGACAACTTGTCTTTCAGGTAACCAAACATTCATGTACCATGGAGGCTTCGGAAGGTGGCTGGGGGGACGTGGGAGCAGAAAGTGCAGGACTCTTGTCTTAGGTTTAGGCAACACCTTTGACCACCAAAATCAGTTCATTCTTAAGTCTAAGTGGACGTTTGTGCCAAATGAAATTCCCCTGCGTTGTTCCTGAGATATCAGGTCCACCAGAATGAGAAGGATGTGAGGTCACAGTGACCTTGACCTTTGAGCTTCTAAATCTAATCAATTTATTGTTGAGTCCAAGTGGACATTTGTGCCAAATTGGAAGAAATTCCCTCAAGGTGTTCTTGAGATATTGCACTCACGAGAATGAGTTGGACGAACAGACAAGGTGTGTTAATGAGCAACATTTACACTTAATGTTAATGTAAAATATAATTTCCTTGGCATTACGTTTTGATGTTTCAAATTAGTTGTATATAAATGTAATTTCTGAGAGACAGGGCTGCACATAATACACAACATATTAAATACACACATAAATATACTTATGGGTTTATTAATGATCTGATGAAGCACTGATCAAATGAACCGAAGAGGATAAATAATAAATAAAGAGTCAAATGATCCACGAGTCCACAAAGTTTAGAGTCCAAAACTTTCCCACAGCTTCACAGCAGGTTTCAAAGTCCAAACTCAAAGACTCGTCATTTACTGTCAGAGATGACAACGAAAAGCAACAAACACTCAAATTTAGGAAGCAAGAACCAAGAAATAAAATATTTTAAAATGTCTCTTCACACTTTACATCAATAAACAAATTAATGAGCATTAGCATATATCCTTTACTATATACACTTGAGAGGGACAACTTGAGAACATAATGCTTAATTATTAATGAATGAATGAATGAATGAATGTTGACATGAAGAAAAAGAATCTTAAATTATATGAAAGTTATTGATTTTTGTTAGTTTATAATATTTGTCTTCTGATTTAAACATCTTTGACTCTACATTAAACATTTTACACTGAGAAAAAAATGATGTAGATTATTTGTTATTATACTGTAGATGTCATCCACATAACATCACCACCACCATCATCATCATCATCATCATCATCATCATCATCTAGTTGTGTTGTTCTACAGTCACACAGACCTTCAGTGGGAGATTATTCCCAGTGTAAATGAATGGAAACATCCTCTCAGTGAAAGTGTGTGTGAAGGTGTGTATGTGTGTGTTAGTATCAGGATCAGAGAACGACAGTTTTCCTCTGTTACAGTCCAGATTTACTCTGATCCTCTGGAGCTGCCTCTCAAAGGGGAGAGCAGTGTCTTGATGTGGTGGGGAGACTGCTCTGTATTTACCAGACCAGAACCGTATTCTCCATAATCCAGACCACATGTCTCCTTTCCTCTGGACAGACTCTGCTAACACACCCAGTTCCCAGTATGTACTGTCTCCAACCTCGACGTCCCAGCTGTGAGTCCCTGAGTTAAAGCCCTCAGAGCCCAGGACAGAGCAGTAGTTTAACCTCTCTGGATTATCAGGAAGCTGCTGCCTCTGTCCTCGTCTCACACTGGTCAGATCTTCAGACAGGACGAGT
>NC_065526.1:1355762-1369374 GCF_006386435.1 Epinephelus moara | reverse complement strand
CTTTAAGGGCTCCAGAGTTTCCTCAAGTTCCTTCTTGTGTTGTCGTGCAGCTTCATCGACGGGTCTGATTCTGTGGTCGGCGTGTTTTTCTGAATCTCTGCAGATGAGACAAACTGGCTGCTGATGGTCCAGACAGAAGAGTTTGAGTTTCTCAGAGTGCAGACTGCAGAGAGCCTCTGAAGCGCTCTGATCTCTCTCCTGTAAGAAACTCTCACACAGCTTCTTTAGAGCAAAGTTAGGAGGTAGGAAACTCTTTGAGTGTCTTCTCTGACAAACTGGACACTCACGTGCTGGTTTCTCTGTCCACCAGTTCTGCAGACAGTCTTTACAGAAGCTGTGGCTACATGACAGGATGACAGGATCTTTAAAGATGTCACAGCAGACAGGGCAGCAGAGATTGTCCTCTAATCTGGAAGCCATTTTGTTTCTGAGTGACGCTGTGAACACAGCAGGTCAAATATCCGTCAGTCGTCCTGTCGCTCTCTGGAAGTCAGTCTAAACCTTTCTTCTTGTGAAACTTCAGCAGGTTGAAGAGGCAGTGTTCCAGTCGTCCCTCCTGTAGTCGTCCTTTCATGGAATAAAACGTTAAATTTGTTATCGAGGTGAATTTCTCCTCTTTTTGTCAGTGCGTCTCTTCAATATCAGATTCCTGGTTCGTATCAAAGTTGAGCTTTATCAGTCCAGAGGTCGGTTTAATTGTGTGATAAAACAATATCACTGACAGACCAAGAGTGTTTCAACAAGTCCTTCTGTTGATGATCACCTAAACCTATGATCCTTTATGAGAGTTAGTTCCAATATGTTGCTCTGTGACCACTCACTGACCTCAGTTAGTCCTTTTCTCTGAGCTGCATCACAGATACAAATGTTCCCTTTAAACTTAAAACAGCACAAACCTCCATCTGATCCAGCTCTGAGGTCAGTTTTAATTTAGTTCCCATAATCTCTATTTGGAGCTGTATCATTCCAGGCACATTTACTGACACGTCTGCCATCCTCGCCTGACGATATTCCAGACTGGGAATTCTCACAAGGGTTTTGGAGTTGAATAACTTGATGAACTTGTGACAAAAAACAATCACATCCAGCACATTGCTGAAAGCTACATTCTTCATATATTGTATAAGAGGATCCCAGATGTGTTAGGAACAAAGTTTTGAGCATGCTAACACCACCTGCCACTCCACCTGTATTCAGCTGAATTCAGTCAAGAGATATTTAATGTTCAATTTAATGTAGAGTCTGAGCTGTCATTGGTAGATGCAGCCCATGTGATAATATCCTTTATACAGTCATGCTGGTTTTTAATGCAGAGCAGTCTGAGGGGTCAAAGGTCACTTAGCCTTGTCCACTGCATGTTCCACATTGGTGTTTATTGATGCTCCACAACTTCTGTTGCTCCTGTGCAAACTGTGTATATGTGTGAGAAACAATAAAGCTTGTTACTTTGAAGATCTTGTTTTTGGACTGTACTCCATCAAATATGGGTGGGACATGATTTAGAAATCATTGCATTCTGTTTTTATTTACATTTTGCTGCAATAAACAAACATCTGAGGTGAAAATATCTTTCCTCTGTGTGTGATGTTGATCAGGCTGTGAACCTGCCATGACTCACTCTGGGTCAAATGGTGCATGAACTCCCAAACACACCCTACTAATGAGTTTCATCTCCTTAGAAGAAGGTCAGTTTCTCCTGATGGAGAATTCCAGGATGGAGCTGATCTTCACGTCCTCGTCTGTCAGTGACAGAGTGATGATCTGAGCCTCCTTCACTGCAGTCTGGTTTTGGTGATGTGGTGACGGCAGTGATCTTTAGATAGCTGCAGGTTTAAACTCAAACTAAAGGCCCTGACACACTAGTCCCTTTTTAGACAGGAGTTGTGCAAATTTGCAGGAAAGCCCAATCAGTCTTTTTTCAGCATTGGCAGTATAAAAACAAAATCAGGGAGTGCAGCAAAATGCCGCCTACCTACTTTTGTTTATACAGAATGTGCCTTTTTCGGGGCAATGGGGCAACTCCTGTCTAAAAGGGCTTAAGCCGATGACAAACTCATCAATTCTCTCTTCCACCGGATTAGCTGATTGTTGAACCTGTTCTGTTCAGGATTTTTGAAGCGGCCCACGCTTCCACCTGTTAGCGCAGAGATATTGTAGTTACAGATGTAACATCAGCGGAGGATGTTGCACAGTGCACAGAGGAAGTAAACTGTGGCTAAACTGCGTGCTGTATTGATTACCTGCAAACGTTTTGTTCTGTTATTACACATATATAAATAACAGCTATGGACCAACTGTTAATGAGACCTCTGCACGCTCTTTCTTCTCCCTGATGACTTTTCATTTGACCTTCCTGCTGTTGCCTTCACCCTGCAGAATACGACACGCTCGCTGGTGTCATCACAGTTTGCATTTCAGGTCAAGAACAACCTGATATTGTTTGGTTCTAGCTGGGAGCCAACTCTTCAGGTTCTGACCCAGTTTGTTTTTGGTTAAAACGCTCTGAACGGTTCAAAGTTAGGTGCAGGCACCGGATCAGAGCCAGTTCCATTAAAAAAGAGGTTATCAGGAGGAGACATCTGCAGTGAGGCCGTTTGTTTCCTCCCTAACGTCACAAATAGACGTTCAGAGACAGCACCACGACTGATTTTACAGTTTTCATGTGTTCCTTTAATTTCACTGCAAAAAATGAAAAGAAAAGGCTAAAAAAATTATTTTAGGAAAGCTGCTGTGAAATCAGACATGGCAGGTGGACACAGTCCCACAAAATGTCTGTGAAATCCTGGAGGGACTCAGTAACTGTGTATGTGTACATGTACATGTGTATATAAAGGATTTAAAGGGTTAACAAATGAATAAAACATCTGGATAAACAGATTTATGATGTCAGAGGCAGCAGCTCAGAGTGGACAACCTGCACAGCTCAGACTGGACCTGCAGAGGGCGCTGTGGCTCTAAACTTCCTCCTGAGCAGCTGTTTACCTGCTGCTCATCACTCCAGAGGAGGAGCAGGAGGAGGAGCAGGAGGAGCAGGAGCAGGAGGAGGAGGAGGATTAAAAATGAAAGTGATGTCTGGAGGAATCAGCCGAGCCGTCTGATCTCAGCTGACACTCCGTCGCACTCAGCAGAGCAGACTCAGCAGAGGTCAGAGGTCACGTCACTGTGTGTTAGACAGCAGCAGAGGACACTGACTCTGCTCCAGTCTCATATGAGTCTGTCACACAGGCAGGTTTCTGTTGACGTCTGCTGCAGAAACACTGAATGTTTCTGGAATATTAATATTCTTTTGACGTGAAGTTCGAGGCATGAAGATCTAAGTAGACGGTTAAATAAAAAAATAATAAAATAAAATAAAGTAAAATAAGAGGATGCCTCAAAAAAGCCCTGGATCTCAATATGCAGTTAAGTTAAAAAGAAAAAAACAAGTGTGAGAGAAGAGGCCGAAAAAATAAATACAATAGAATGAAATAACATTTTAAAAAAGCCCCAGAACTAAATTGGCTGTTAGATAAAATACATAAATACATAAAATTAAATGAAACTTAAAAGAAAAGAGGCCTAAAAAAATAAATTTAATGAAGTAAGAAAAAAATAAGAAGAGGCCTCACAAAAAAATCTGGATCTAATAATGTGTCTTTTCTTTCATGCATTTAATCCCTCGAAAATAACGTGATATTAATCAAAAGTATTTTGGGTCCCCTGTGTCTCATTGTGTGTGCTCACGTGCACGAGAGAGAGAAAGCGCAGCAGTAATGACTTCACGTAGCAGCTGGTGAAGGTGGAGCTCATTTTAAATGCTTTACATTCTGCTGAATAGGTTCATCTGAAATCACACGTCATCATTTATTAGTTGATTTTCTTATGTTTTAATTTTCTACTGTAAGTCTTCAGAATAACAGACAAATAAATGCAGTGGAGTAAAAAGTGCGTCGTTTAAAGTATAAAGCTGCATTACATGAAAATACTCAGTTACAAGTACCTCAGAGTTTTAATGATGGCAGTTACAAAGTCTTCTGTTTCTACTCAATACTAACAGGCTGTGTGTGTGTGTGTGTGTGTGTGTGTGTGTGTGTGTGCGTGTGTGTGTGTGTGTGTGTGTCAGACAGTAAATCAGTGTTAAGTGTTGAACAAAAGCTCCGTCTGTTTGTGTGCTGTGTCCTGTCGACTGGGACGAGTAAACAGACGGTGCTTTCACTGTGTCAGACTGTGCTGGGAGCATTCAGCGTTTGTTAGTCGGATAAACACTCCACACACACACACACACACACACACTCTAATTGATAATGATGGACTTCTGATTGCAGAGTAAACTGTAGCGTCTGCTGCAGTTGCTCTCCGTCTGACAGGAGGACGCCGTCACAGGAAGCCGTCAGTCCTGGATGTCCCGACAGGTCGTCTGATGTTATTTACACCGTGAGTGTTTCTCTCACACTAAGTGATGTGAATCGATGATGGCGAGGCCGCAGGCTCCGGTGTTATTGATGCAGAGATACAGTAAAGCAGCTCAGATCTTTCTCTCCGCTGTCGTCTCCATCTTCACAGTTGTTTTTAAAGCCTCGAGTGTTTTTAGTCGTCAGATTCACAAAACATCACGCCAACGCTGCTTTTCTATTTATGCAAAAATCATATATTAATATGCTTGATGTTGGTCTACAACATTTACTACACCTGTTCACACCTCAGCTACAAACACTGTTACGTCTCTCAGTGCAGAACTTCCATCAGAGATCTGCTGTTTAAATGTTGAGGTGAGCAGTTATGACCCGGTAAAAGATTTCATCCCTGTGCTGTCAGTTACATTCATTTATTCACAAAAACAAACCATAAACTGTCACTGAAATAACTTCACATAACAGACAGTTAACTTCTATCTACCAGTCTCAGCAGGTTTAACACGGCATGATGAGGAGTTCAACCCTGAAGAGCTGAACACCTTTTGGTTTATTCCTCAGAAAAGTTTTCCCAAATTCCTGCGAGATGAATTTTCACCAGTGACTGGAAGTCGTGTGTAAATGCTGTTTAGAAACATGACGAGCGCTGTTATTAAACATTAAATTCTGGAAAGGCCACGCCCCTCACACCGCAAATCTGACTGACTTGAAATGTGACGCACGTGTTCAGCTCAGTGTGCTCTATGAAAACGTCTCAACTAGACTTTCTGCCATTTTGAATTTTTTGAAAAACACATTGTTGACCCCTCCTCCTCAGGCGAAGGTCCGATCTGTCTGTGGATGACTGTAGAGCGCCCCAGAGATGAGTTAGCATGTCACCACCCACAGTTCCCTCTTATCAGAGTCAGTGAGGTTTTGTTTTACATGTCTGAAAGAAGGTCTGAGGTCAACACGAGCTGAAGAGACGTTCATGATTTGTTCCATGACACAAAATACGTCAGTAAATACTTCACTCATGAACTCTGAAGCTTCTACGTGAAAAAGACAGTTGCTAATAAGAGGCTAAATGAGACTTCAGAACGTCATCACGCCAAACACGAACTCGTTACGTTGGCGACTAGGGGTGGGGGGAAAAAAACGATTTTTAGATGCAGCAAGATTCTGTCTTGAACGATGCGATTTGGAAAACTCATAATTGATTTTAATTTTATTTTTATATTTATTTTTCAAATTACCGCAACTCCTCAACCATTCACGCTATCAAAGTCATTCCAACGAATTCTGAGAGCTGAGAAGTGGAGCTTTCCAGTGATATACGGTACATTACGGTAGTGATGTCATTAGGAGGAGGAGAGGAGGGAAGTGCGCACAGCAGGAGGAGAGTGACAGCTGACGAGTACAAGTTGGAGTGATTTAGCAGAGTTTTAGTGGAGTTTTCTTTGTGAATAATATTTAGTGTTGTAAATAATAGTGTTTGTGATTTTTTGAGATCTTTTGCCGTGTTTTCGTCGTGTTTTCACCATAGTTCGTAGTTTTGCCATCGTTCATCTTTTTTGCAATAGTTCGTGTTTTTATAGTTCATAGATAGAGTTAGTCATAGTTTTGTAAATACTGGAGGAGAAATGTCGAGGAGGTCGACGAGGGACAGGAGAGTCCCGTTGAGATTTGTGGATGACGTTAAGTCATGTGACCGTAGTGTTTTTCATTTAAAGTTCAATGTTTTACTTTTGATGACATTTATTCCAATAATCATAAAGTGGTGTTCATTAGTAGAGCTGTACAGATACCAGTATCGGAAATGCCTCCGATACTGACTAAAATGCGGTATCAGGTATCGGCGAGTACAGCCTATGACCAATCCGATACCACATAATGCCTCAAGTCATTACGCATACGCACGCTACAGGCAAACGAAACGGAAACGGGGCGGAGTTTAAAAAGCATTCATGTCAAATGTCTTTTTTACCAAATTGTGTGGCTGCACTTTAACCTGTGTCTTGATCTGTGTCAACACTGGATAATAATAATAAAAAAAGTAATTCATTCTACTATTATGTTTTTATTTCTTAATATTTTACACAGAGTTTTAGGAGTTGAGACATACAACAATTCATATCCCATCCATTTTTATTTTACGCGCTGGTATCGGATCGGTAATCGGTATCAGCAGATACCTAAGGTTCAGGGATCGGAATCGGTATCGGGAAGGAAAAAGTGGTATCTGTACACCTCTACTCATTAGTGAAGATTATCTTACTGAACAACACCAAGTTTCATAAAGGTTTGTTCGTCACAGAGTTTATTTTCTAATAATCCACAATCCAGTGGAAAAATCCCAAAGTCTTGTAGACAAGGAAACCAGGGCAACGCTAACTTCAGGGTCAGACTACAGGAAAACATCGTCCCTGACAGACTCTGTTGGACGAAGCTCATCAAAGGCTTGTTGATGTCTCGTATTTAGATATCAACCAATGAACTGTAGAGGGGGCGTGGCTCAGCACATAAATAAACTTAACTCCACAACCGTTGAGCCAGTCATCACAAAAACTGCAGGAATTTTCGAAAAGGGTACGAGCAACATACCCTGAAAGTTTCATCGGAATCGACCACTAGGAGGCTCAAAAAAATTTGATTTGGCATAACACAAATCAGACTATAAATCAGAGATGTTTCGTCCAATCATCACAAAACTTGCAGGATATGTTGATAAATAATGTCACTTCATATCTGCATATCAAGACGATGCAGAGCTGCTCTTATAAATCTGCTGTCCAAACCACGAGTGGCTACAGTTACATTCAGGATTCCAGTTTTAATCTTCAGAGCTTTAAAATGAATTTAGTCAAAGTGATTTTTATTTGCATACTTTGCTGTGTATTGTAACTGGACTTTTGTTTCGAAAACAGCCACAATGACTGAAAAGATGAGCCTTATTTATGAGGAGGAAATATAACTTCATATTCATGTAAGCCTGATGTGGTTGCAGAGAACAGGGAAGCTTCAAACAGCTGCTATCACTTCCACATTTATAAAACTGGAACTAAATCACGTCAGAGTGGGAACTGAGTAAAGAAATGTGCACTGATGACGCTGAGACTCGACGACTCTGGAGGAAACTGAAGGGACTCACTGACTCTGTCTGTAAAATACAGTGGAGACATGAGGAGGAACCTCACATCGCTCTTTAGGGAGGAGCCCAGCGGGACGTTTGTTCTTCTCACTTTGATTTTCTTGTGAAATAATGAATGTTTTTTAACCTCATCAGGTCAGAAATCAGTGTCTGGTTGAAGTGCTGATAACTCTGACTGAAAGCAGCTGATATGAAGTCACCGGTGCTCTGTTAAAGCTGAAATGATTAGAAACCACTGGTTTACGTGAAGCTGCAGGTTTGAGCTGTGGAAAAGGGAAGGTTTCATCGGCTTCCTTTGAGAAAGAAAAAGCTAAAGAATAATGTGCAGGTTCGCAGATGGATTGCAGCCACATGAAGCGAGAGGAGCAGAGCTGACGGAGGACGGAGCGTTTGTGCAGAAAGCAGCTGAGGAGCTACATTTCCAGCAGCCTATTTCTGGCTGCATACTAAATCATCCACGTCAAAGCTTGGGCCCAGAAACCCCTGAGAGATCTGAGGGGAGTCACACCTGCTCCTGTTCAGAGACGCTCAGTCAAAGAGCCGCGGACAAACAGGAAGAGAAGAACACTAATTGGAAGGTTTTTTCGGTTCTGTCTCCGAGCGGCGCAGAGAGGACTCGAGCTCAGCTAATTAGCAGATCCGAGGTCTGAGACATGTGGACGCCTCCGAGCCGGCAGACGAACAAAGACGGGAAGCGGGGACGGGACGGCAGGCTGCTCCCACATCATCTGCCGAGGCAGCTGCCGGCCTTACGTAACAGCTCGTACCTGCCTGAACCAAAGTCCTGCTTCAGTCCAACGTCACGCAAACCTCCACTGAGATAAAAACCACTTTAAATACACTCTCATGATGTCTGACTGAGTGTGGAGCCTCAGAGGACAGGACGAACACCAGTCTGAGGACAGGAAAACAAGCCAAAATTAACTCCATAAAGCTGCAATCTGATGCAGAGCCTCCACTGAAACTCAGATGCAGTGACACTAACTTCCAGCTTTCCAGTTTCATTAGTTCGTTCAACACGAAGCCACTGAAATCACCTCACAGCTGATCCTACAGACAAACACAGGAGCATGCCGAGCTTCCTGACACGCCGCTGTTAGTGTTTCCTGGAGGGAAACTCTCTTTTCAGGCACACTGCTGGAAAACAATGGGACGCATTGTCGTGACATTTTGTACACACGTTTATGATTCCCAAACAATGACTCTTACTGACTTTTCATCCAGTCGCTTCATCAAACTGGTATTTGTAGTAGACTGTCTCAGAGAGCTAAAGACACAACGGACACGTCTTCTTGACCAAACAGAACCGAGACAAAGACAAAACCAAACTCTGATAATGTTTAAACTGGTCAGAAATATATGGAGGTCTGGGAACAAGACATGACTTCAGGCACTCATGGTGGAGCAGCAACAGATGCTTTTGAATTAAGTTTAAAGCTGTTGCAGTTGGTCCAGGAGCTTCTCCTCCATCATGGACGTTTACAGTACTGCACTTATCTGCTGTTTTCTATTGAGATGGTGCTAACTGTGCTTTGTAAAGTCGTATAGCTCTGGGTATCCAGCAACCACTACCACCAGTTTCTCCTCCATTGGTTACCAACTGTAAACTTGTTGTCGTGACCACCACAGAAGCCCCGCCTCTCACATCATCTGATTAGGCAATGGGGAAAAAGCAGAGATGACGCAGGGCGTTTCTCCACTTTGGGATAAAGTTTTTTCAACTCGAGGAGTTCAGAGCGCTCCGGCAAAAACGCCAGGCGTCTAGAGGGCAGAAACATGAGGCACGTCGCAACGCAAAAACAGCGAGCAAAAAGCTTCATTCACATTAAAAACATGTAAATAAAACATGTAACATGTACGTGTATTGTTTTTATATAAAACGGGTAAAGCAAGCAGACAAGAGGTCAAACTGTGTTCAGTGTTTACCCATCAATCATCTGTGGGAAGACTGGTGTGTTTTATTGTTACAGTAATGGTTTACTGGTCGACAGCTCAGTTTCTACATCGCAGCTCTTCAACATCACATGTTGACCTTTCTGACGCCGTCCTGGTGCTGCCCCACGTCTCTGATAATTACAACATGCTTATTACAGGCCAACAGAGACCAGCTTTACTTTGACTCCACAGCAGCTTCTGTCCATGTTCCTACTTTAAATGAGCGTCAAGTCGGGCAGGAGACTCCTTTCAAAACTACGCTGCAGTTTTATTGACAGAGATGAATCAAAGACGAGACCTCCACCTGAAGTCCTTTCTGCTGCTCCCCGCCCACCTGCCTGCACGGACGGATGGATTATGTTTCTGTATCTGTCGGGGCCGCTGGACGATCCAGGCCTGGTTAAAGGTCAGAGCCGCCTGTCTGAGCGCCACAAACCGACCGGACTTCACCATGATGTCGCCGCAGCGTCAGAGTGACTCGTCTGGAGTTGCACACGATTACAGAAAGACTGGAACTCTCTGGTTTCGTACTGTTTGTCTAAAATGACGTAATGACCCTTTAATAATATCAAACAACCAGAGAAAGAAGCTGCGACTGATCAGATTGATTCTGACGATTCTAATAATCAAGGCTTCACTTAAGACTGTGTCACTTTGGCACCGATGGAAACTATTTAATTTACTCGAGTACTGCAGTTAGTTATTGTAACTGTACTGTAAAACTAGATCACTGATTCTGTTGTGATTCCTTGTTCTTAAATTAACCAATCATTTTTATTTCTTTACTAATTTGTCATATCCTCAAGAAAAATAAAGTTATATCTACACAGGGAGCAGGTCCTCGTCTACAGAGATCACCGTGTTGCACCGCCATGTTTTTACAGTAGCCCAGAAGGGACAAACCAAACACTGACTCTAGATAGAGACATTCAGGTTTTCACATCGGCCACCGTAGTGAGCAGCCCCTCTGTGACGAGCAGCGTCGGACAAACACTGATTTGTAACATGAACGTCTTCATTCAGAGTGTTTCCTGGCTTAAATCAGCTGGTGTGTGTTTCTGAGAGGAGGAGACCTCTGACGATCATTCAACTATGAACACTGAAGGAATTCTGACCAGGAGGAGTTTCAGCTGGTTGTAATCTGTAATCTGTAATCTGTAACGCTCATTTATGGACGTCACTACATCCCTTTAAATCTGACACACTGTTCCTTTACAGAGAAAAAACACGTCGTCTTTCTGAGCGTACAAAGTCCCAATTTTACTGTTAGAGGTCAAGTTTAGTTTTCCTCTCCACAGATCAAGATTCATTCTGTTTTATACTGAATTAAATAAACTGTGTTCAGTGGTTCGACAACAAACAGCTGTACGGAGCTTTTCAGCCTCTTTTAGCTGCTCGTTTTGATTTAACATCACATTTACTGTCTGATTCAGTCTCAGTGCTTTGACCTTGGGCTGCTACCAACAATTACTGATTAATCTGAAGATAATTTTCTTGATTCATCATCTGAGTGTTTCACACAGTGAAACGTGTCCCTTAAACACAAGGCGACATCATCTCATGTTTACTTTTGTCTGAACAAGCAGCCAAACACTCACAAACAGTTAATTCAACATGACACAGACAAAGCAAAGCAGCTTGTTCTCATGTTGGAGGAGCTGGAGTCAAACAGGAGGGATACTCTTGTTTGGAAAAATGAATCAAAGGACTGACTGATCATGGAAACAGTTGCAGATCAGAAGCTGAACGTCGTCTCCAGCAGCAGCAGCAGATTTCTGATAAAGCCTCTGTACACAGACGCAGTTAGAAACCTGCAGCTTCATGTCCCGTCACACTGCCTGGTGCTCCGACAACATCTCGGTCTAAACTTGTTAAACTACGACATCAGCACTGAGACGTGTCTGATTGTGAGACGAATCACTGATGAACCGTAACGCCACCATGGAAATACAAAGCGGGCACAAACATGTTGTCAGCTCTCATCGTCAAACATCAAACTTTACTCTGAACAAAGAGCTGTTTTGTGTTTGCGAATGAACCCTGAGTACAATAAATATATCTGAATATTTATACCCATGGACATAAACAGGAGTCTGGAAACTGCCAGTGTGTGTGTGTGTGTGTGTGTGTGTGTGCAGCCTCAGAAGCATGAGAAACATTTAGTGGAGCTGACTGTGACTGTGTGTGTTGGTGTGAAGAGAAACTCGACCCCGGCCAAACCTCCACTGGGAATGTCTGAGAGCCGAGGAGAGTCAACCACCTGTCCACACACCCACCCACACACACACACACACACACACACACACACACACACACACCTGAGACACACATGCATGAACTCTTTTTCCGTAAGCTTTACCAGCAGACGAGAGTATCCTGTACTGGCATGAATCACCAGAGCCCCCACCATAAGATGTCATCACAATAATACTAAAAATATTGCTATAAAATACACTCACTGGCCACTTTATTAGGTACACCTGTTCAACTGCTCATTAACACAAATATCTAATCAGCCAATCAGGTGGCAGCAGCTCATTAACATTTAGTCATGTAGACATGATGAAGACGAGCTGCTGAAGTTCAAACGGAGCATCAGAATGATGAAGAAAGGTGATTGAAGTGACTTTGAACGTGGCATGGTTGTTGGTGCCAGACGGGCTGGTCTGAGTATTTACTGGGATTTTCAGCACAACCATCTCTAGGGTTTACAGAGGATGGTCCCAAAAAGAGAAAATATCCAGTGAGCCAAAATGCCTTGTTGATGCCAGAGGTCAGAGGAGAATGGCCAGACTGGTTCAAGATGATAGAAAGGCAACAGGAAGTCAAATAAGCACTGGTTCCAACCAAGGTGTGCAGAAGACCATCTCTGAAGCAACAACACCTTGTCCAACCTTGAAGCAGATGGGCTACAGCAGCAGAAGACCACACCAGGTGCCACTCCTGTCAGCTAACAACAGGAAACTGAGGCTACAATTCACACGGGTTTTCTCACCAAAACTGGACAATAGAAGATTGGAAAAAGATAAATATTTAGATTTTCGTTTCTTCCCCCATTTGTGGCGCCCCCTATGGATGACAGCGCCCTTCACATTCAACTAAACTGCTCACGCCACGAGTCGAGCAGCACTGAGGTGGCGTTCACTGTTCAGACTGTAATTTTGACACATTGACTTAAAGAAATAAAACTGAGTTGACAACCAAAAGCTGAGCAGCAAAAACAAAAACATAACGGTCTTCAGTCTCAAAGGGTTAACAGTCTGAGGTTCTCACAAGGACAGAGTACACACACACACACACACACACACACACACACGCATATATATATAAACAGGCCAACAGAGGCGGCTTTGTCTGTCGACCTGTTCACTCCCCTCTGCAGCAGGCTGGGTCCCATCTCCTTAGCAACCGGTAAATACAGCAGGTTTCCTCCAATCACAGCGCGGTAACATCACATCACATCTCGGCTTTATCAAGATGGGACCATTCAACAGGAAGGAGAAGGAGGAGGGGGGGCAGAGGGTTAAACCACAGTGAGAACAGAGAGGGGTGTGTCGCCGAGACTGACCCAGGCTGCAGATAACACACACACACACACACACACACACACACACACACACACACACACACACACACACACGTCATGCTGCTCCATGTTTACCTGGACTCACTGATAAAGCTGCTTTAAACTGGCCTCATGTGTTAAAGGGACATTTCAACACAGACCACAGACCAGAGTCTCCTCGTCACGACGACACAACAACAGATACTCAAACTCCTCCTACACACTACACACTACACACTACACACCACCTCAGCTGCTCAGAGGACACTCCTCTCTTTATGACCTCACTCCACTTTTTCACACATCAGCAGGTCTTTTGGGGAGTTTTTGTCTGTTCACCTTACGCTGCTCTCTGTCTGAAGCAACTGCAGTCACATGACACATTGTTTGTGTTAAACATGAGCATGTTACAGTCCTGGAGGATTATTAATGTGCACCTCCTCCTGTACTGCCTTAATATGCACATTCAGCACATCCAATGCATCAAAACATTGTTTTCTAGTTGGAGCCGCGCCTCGTTTTCAAACTGTATGGTTTGACTAAAATGAACAATGACAGCAATATAGTCCACGATGAGCAGCGCTAAAATCA
>NC_065526.1:1348664-1355313 GCF_006386435.1 Epinephelus moara | reverse complement strand
CTGCAACTAACAAACTCCACAAATCCATTCAGCAGCTCCACCATCCACAGTCAGACACACACGGCTGATTATTTACTGCTGAGTTACAGCTCACAACTCGCACCAACCCAAACATCCTGGTGCAGACTATTTACTGGAGTTTACCAGCCTGTCGCTCATCAGGCATCTGAAGATCATTACAAGCACAGCCGTTCTCTGCTTTCAAAGTCCAATAGTACACCACTATTATTTTCATCACATCTCATCAAAATGAAACATAGATTTCGTCTTAGTTTTTATTGTCAAGATCAGATATATAATGAATTAATATTTTAAATAAAACACACAGTAAAGTCCGACCAATACTGGATCATCAAAGCTGATACTGATTTTAGAGCCCGACTGATGTATCAGCCTACAGCAGCTTCTCGAAAAGACTCTGCGACCTGAACGTCACTGCAGTGAGGTAAGAAGTTCTAACTGATTTAAATTATTCACACAGAGACATTTTCAGTGTGTAAATACATTCAATGAAAGATTAATGCTCCACAATCTGATCACACAGCTGAAAACATACAGTTATAACCTTAAAATGACGCCTTAACAGCTGCAGGGAAACTCCACATCCCTTTAAAAATCTGAGTAAAGATGTGAGCAGAGAAACTCTGAGGAGGATCTGACCCCTGAGGTTTGTGACTCTTCTTCTCAGAATCAAACTAAACAGGAGTAGACTCTTTAATAGATTCTGGTTTCAGAGAAGTTTGAAAGGACGAAGATCTAAAGAGTGAGCTGGTGTGGTCGAATAAATCCCAGGCGGCAGGAGAATCACTTCCTGCAGCAGCTGGTTGTTGAGTTAAAGGCAGCAGCTCTGTGCTGATAAGCTGAGAGTGTCTCTGGAGAGGACAGATAATGTCCTCAGTTCAGTCAACACTGTTCTGGTATCAGTCCAACACCTACAGGGACACTTCACATCTGATCGGCTCTGAGGTCATCTGTTTCTGATGGAAACTAAACACACCAACAGTCTGACAGAGGAAACAGGGATCTTATTGACTACTGTTTATACTGCAGCTGCCTCCGTCTAAATCAGTCACCCTGGAGCACACTGACTGTAGTGGCCGTTTTTACTAAGGTCCAAGTGTCTACTGTCGGACACTTAATCTGCAGTAAGTTCTTTTAGTTCTGACTCGTGTTCAATTAATTAATCCCCATTTTCCTGAGAAACCCTGTGTTACTCACAAGTAGTCCACAGGAGACAGGGAAAACGTTGATGTCGCTTTATTTGAAGACGCACAAAAAACCCTGGTCCAATACCAGTATATAGCAGTCCAAAACTGTACACGTTGTCACCTGTTATCTGTACACACTACGACACACGTTATGCGCGTTATACATGGTCAAAAACTTATTTCAATCCACACTTATGCAGATTCCTTTACATCCTAGCTGCACACATGGTTGTCCTCACTGCACACGTGTGGCAAATTGCCCTAAAGCCCAATTAACTGTTGTAAAGCAACAAAACAATATACTTATATACAATATATTATATACTGTTGTTTAACTGTTGCATGAACTTAAAGGAGCAATAAGCGAAATTCATAATTTCTAGATTGAAGGAATTAAAAAATTGCAAGAGCTAAAGAGGCTACAATCTGACTTGGAGCTAGCTCTTCTTCTCCTGGACAGGTACAACATAAAGTCAAATGTCTGTTTTAAATAGTGTTACAGTAACGTTAGGCACATGTCGCTAACGGCTCACAGGCTCACGGAGAAGAGTAGGAACGTTAGCGTGGCAGCCGACTAGTGCTAATGCTAACGTCCCTAGTCTTCTCCGTCACTCTCAGCAGAGACAGAGTGAGTAAAAGACATCGCTAACTGCTAAACTAAGCCAAACTTAGTTGGCTGTTTAGGTTTTATTTCCTCGCCCCTGTGGCCAGTGAATCTGCCTGTAGTGAAACCGGGGCTAACCGGTGCTTCCTCCTCAGGCTCCACTTCACTCAGCTGCCAGCACAGCCAGTTAGCCTCCGCTAGCTTCCCAGCTAACGTTAGCGCCAGCTCTCCGTTTGGATCCAACCGGAGCACCGAGCCCTGGTTTGTTATTCAGGTTAAAGTGGGAAGAAGCAGCAGGTTTATCGGGCAGCTGAGTGAAGTGGAGCCTGCGGAGGAAACACCGGGACCGTCTGGATGTAATAGTCCGTGGAGGTGCTGCGGTGCTCGGCTGCACAGACGAGGCGAGTCGGGTGGGGGGGTGGAGAGCAGAGGTAGAGGGAGGAGTGGCTCATGACACACTTTGTCTACAGGCAGTGCACAACAGCGAACCTAGCGGTGAAACGATTTCGCTTTTTGCCCCTTTAAATATAGCCAGAACACACTGCATATCCTTGACAACAGAAACACTATCAAATATTACTTTGTGCCTAAGTGGCTCTCACACTGACTGACTGACAAACAACTTACACGACTTGAGGAATCTCAGTTGTCTGACTGATGGTTCAAATCTTCGATCTTTAATGAGTGAGAACAGTACACTTCCTGTGTAGTCACAAACTCATTTGGAAAAAGACACAATGCATTTAATAGGGAAAACTTGACACAACATCCTTGAGCATCCAAAACTGATGCAGGAGCGTACCTAGGGCGTCATAATTTGTGGAGCTACTGACGAGGCGGAGCAGCAGGACCTGCTGATCATCCCAACACAAGGGTAAATGTTGTGTTGACATCTGTCCTGAAATGTTCCCAACTCATCCCTCAACACAGAAGCACAAGAAGTTAGCACTGGATGCTAACACTTCACAGCCAGAGACACTCAGTGTTTGGAATATAGTATAGTAATCTGTGAGGATCCCTGTGGAAACAACAATCTGTAAAGTGACCAACACCAATCAGCTGCAGAGTTCAGCCTCATCATTTATATTCTGTGTGTTTCAGTGTCTTCCATCATGGCGGCTCTTTGTTGTTCAGCCTGAGGCGGCGGTGACACTGTTTAATATTTAAACATGCTGACTTCAGCAGGACTCTCTGCATTTGCATCTACAAAGCAGATTCTCTCACTAAAGTGTCAATCATGTGGAGAGGGGGAGGGGGGGGGGGGGGTCTCAGGGGTCAAAGGTGAACAGCGGTGTCACCTCCCATCAGCCTGACAGGAGCAGCAGAGGAGAGACAACACACTGAGGGACTGGTGGACGTCTGTTAAGGTCGTTTGTCACCGACAGGAAACACTTGTTGTGCACCTGACCTGCTTCAAATAAACTGAGGTATGACGTTCTCACCTGTTGTGACGCATCAACATGAAATGCTTCGACATGAAGACGCTCTTCAACAGCTGACACACAAGTCATCTCACACACACCTTTATTCTCCTGGTGTCAAACAACATAACTGTGACGTCCACTGAGGACAATAATCCATAAACCTGTTTATAAATAAAACGCTTCATTTCTTTCACGGACAAGATGGTTTTCACACTGTAAAATGTTGCACTCAGTGAGTGTCTTAGTCACAGTCATTAAAAATAATAATCTGAAGGATCCATATTAGGATTTTTTTATGTTTAAAAAATATATATTGTTTGTTTATCATGTGGTGCAGTCACTGACCTCTTACACTAAACTCCAACACTGAATAATATTATTCACCCGTTATTACTGCAGTTATTATTACTGTTGCTGTTGTTGTTATTATTTAGTGTGTGTGATCTGCATTTTATTATTTATTCTTTAATGTGTTTTTTATTCATTTATTTTAAATGAGTCGTTTTATTTAATTATTTCGTTTTAGTTCGTGTTTTGTTTATTCAATTGTTTTTAATGTGTCATTTATTTATTTATCTGTATGTAATTGTTTATTTTTTAGTGTATGTCATTTTCTATTTAATGAATAATACATATAATAATTATTAATTCTTTACATTTCTATGTGTTATTTATTTTGTAATGTATGCCTTTTTTATTTTAATGATATAATTTTTTATATATTTGTTCATCTAATTTTTGTGTTTTGTATGTTTTTAATTATCATTATTTTTTGCATGTTGTTTATTTTTTAAATTACTGAATGATTGGTTTTTGTCTTTTTTCTTTTACATTTCTTTTGTAGTTGCTATATTTGGTGTCACACTCATGTAACCACATGTGTAACCTCCTTTTCAGCCAGTCACTGTGTGAAACTGGTTTAATGACCAGTTGGTCTGGGGGGAGTGGGAGTGGGAGTTAGCGGTTTGTTCCTGATATAAGCTAAAACATTAGCTGCCACTGTGAAAGCAAGTGTGCACGGCTTTTTGATTGAAAAGTAATAAGAAGCTTGTTGAAAAGAAAAATCCCAAATATTGATATCAGTATCTATCCAGTTACATCGGTGACATCGGGGCTTTGAGGCCAGTTTGAGATCTGATCGCAGTGCAGATACAATTTAAGACTTTCAAATACTTTGATACCAAAGTCTGAGAAATAAAAACACAACCTGTCTTTCAAGTGTTGAACGCAGTCTGAACACGAGGAGTTTGTCTAACACATGGAGACGATGATTTAAATGAGGAGCCATCTGATCAAATAAGATTATGAATCTGATCAGATGTTTGGTACCAACTCTGCACAGTGTCTGACACTCGGTCAGGTTCAACAAAAACTATTATTATCTTTTTAACTCTAAAGGTTTGATTCATAACGGTTGCCTCAGATAACATATACTTCTAAGGTTATATAGCACTTATCAAAACAGAACAGTGAAGCATGACACTGTAGCGTGTGATGTCTCTGCAGAGAGCCTGGAAACAACGAGAGCACAAACAGTTTCAGATGAGTCGGCTCTGGAGACAGTTTGGGAAAACAGCCAGAACTGAGACACAACAGGGTGTTTTCAAACCTCTCTGCATTAATGTGACCAACATGGCCGACGTGGGGGAGCCTCCACTTTCCCACCGCCACCACCTCTGAAAGGTTAACGGGCTCAGAGGAACAGCGCCGGCTTCCTTTTGTTACTGTGGGAGCTTTTATTGTGGAGGGACCATTTACATACAAAAGGAAGGAACATAAAAACCCCTTCAGTATGCAGGAGCTGGCTGCCACGGCCTGTGGGTCAGCCTCACACACACACACACACACACACACACACACACACACACACACACACACACATATTTGGGTTAATTAGCCTCCAATTAGCAGTAGCTGTTTGTTGTCAGATGGAAACTCAGAGTGTGAGAGCAAGAGGGTGAATTAGGTTTCTGTGTGTGTGTGTGTGTGTGTGTGTGTGTGTGTGTGTGTGTGTGTGGGGAGAAGTGAGAGCTCTGTGGTTTTTATTACCCAGCATGCTCTGGGCCTGCTGGAAACTTTCAAAGTACCCCTGTGTTTACTGAGTTCCTGTTCAGACTGACGGCAGCAGAGCTCTGAAAATGTTTGCAGCCAGTAAAAGAAATAAACTCAGAGAATCTGAAAGGTAAATATTCAGTTTTTACATTTTCTTTTAAACTTTAAAGATTCACTGATCAATAAAAGACTCGACGTCCACAGTCACTGGTTTCTGGAGTCCGTCACAGCCTTCACATTTGTGCGTTAAGTATTTCATTTTCTCATATTACAGGGGAAAAAACATAACTGCATAAAAAACTTGTTATAATTAGAGATAAAAAGTCAAAATATTTCGAAATAAAACATTATGATTATACATTTTTGAAAAAGTTGTTTTCACAGGAGATAAAAAACATGTTATAATTACAGATTTAAAAAGTCATATTTAGAGAGAAAAGATGTGAGATATGATTAGAGTCATATTTCCAGTTAATATGTTATAATTAGAGATAAACAATCATCACATGTAAAGACTACAGGTTGCTATAATTAGAAATGACACGTCATATTTAGAGATAATATACAACAGAAATATTGAGAGTTAAAGAGGTTTTATATTTCAGGTGTTTTAAAGTTTACTCCGTGACAAATGTGTTTCAGTGATGTCATCATGCTGAGTGTTAACGTCATGTTCATGTTGATCTGACAGAGCTGCAGCTCGTCTCAGCAGAACCACCTCTGTTTGTACGTGAGAACTCTGATGTCCCAGCTCTGACCTTCCTCCTCCTCCTCTTCCTCTCACGTGACCACATGTCCCATGATTCACTGGCTCAGAGAGGTGAAATCAAATCCTCTGTTACACAAACGCTCATCGCCACTGCTTTAAATTTACGGTGGAGCTGAGCGCTCCAGTGACCGCGGCACGCCGGTGCTGCTGGGAGGTGACGGCCAACATGGATCATCTGTGTTTGAGGATGATGGATGACTAGTGACACACAGATATATCTCCCAGAGGTGTGAGGAGAGAGACGGCAGCCTGAGGACCACCAACATATTTATCTGATACCATCAGTGATTCCTTCATCACAATGAGGTCAAGGGTCAGAGGTCAATGAAAACACGTGGGACAAATAAAAAACACAACTCAAGGTCGACTGCTCTCGTCTATTAACTGTGACTATGAGTATTAAAACCTCTTGCACTCCACCCCCATTTTGAAGCGAGAACGCCTAAAATGACATACCCAAATTAAAATGTCTGTAGCTTCTGAACCGCTCTGACTACATGCATGCATGAGGTCTTGCCAGAAAGAAAACTCCCTGAAGTTTCTTGTGAAAGTGTCAGAAACACTCTAGGTGATACAGAGACAGAGTAATGGG
>NC_065526.1:1337948-1348548 GCF_006386435.1 Epinephelus moara | reverse complement strand
ATATCACCAAATAAAGCCATATGAAACGTGAAAGTTATGATCCCACTTTCTAGACGGTATATCTCAGCCAAAAATAGTGGTAGGAGTGAGACTCTTACCTTTTATAAACCAGCTAAGTCCCCGCTAACAGCTCCACATAAGATCATGAGTAATCCTTTAACTTTTCCCGTCGCGATTTTGGACTTTGTGTGTTTAGGCTGCTCTGGTGCGAAATACATAATAAATAAAAGAAAAACAATGTTATTTTTGAAAAGTCGAGAGCTTCCTGAATCCGGCAATACCAAACATCACATGGTTTGATGACATAGTGCGCCTGTGTTCAGGTACCGTCCCCTTCAAAGCGTACCACTGCTTGTGTAGTCACATGACTCCGCCCCATCCAGTCTGCGACCTGGAGGCAACATGGAGGAGAACTCAAACACCGAGCCACCTGTGCACCTGGAGCAGCTTGTGCCAAAGAGAAATGTCGTGTCCGCCGTTCGGACACATTTTGTCTTTCATGAAGACGACACCAAACAGAAGGAAAATAAAATATAAGCACTGCAGAAAAACCGTTTCAGCCACCACAGGTAACACCAACAATCTGTTCCAGCACCAGTAGCACCGTCACGTTACCGAACATGAACAGTGCACGGCTTCAAAAAAAGAAAGAGACTGACAACCACACGGCAGCTCCCGATAACACGAGCACTTACAGAGGCTTCACAGTATGAACACGATTGCAGGAAATGTAAAGAAATAACAGGCGTCCTGTCCTACGACCTCATGAAGGACATGGCGCCCAGAGCTACAGTGGAGCACAGAGGGGTTAAACACCTCGTCAACACCCTCAACAGACGACACGCTGTGACATCACCAAAATATTTTTTAACCAAACTGCGGTGTCAAACATGCACAGCTCATGTCATAAACAGCAAGTGATGCAAGTTACACTATTACTGCTATTGACATGGCGATATTCAAAATGTATTTTGTTTGCAAGACATGTAAGTTATTTATTTTATACTGTGTTACAGAACTTGATTTTGATTTAAAAACTAAAATGTGAGATTTTTCATTAGACGTTTTCATCTCAAGCGATGTGTGCTTTGATTTTAATCACGAAATACTGATGTTATGTTGAGGTGGTTCAACATCTGATCAGGATCCTCCTGGTCCAGCTGGTAGGAGGCCCCGGGGCAGACCCAGAACACACTGGAGGGATTATAGATCTCATCTGGTCCGGGAACACCTCAGGGGAGAGGGACGTCTGGGGTGCTTTGCATGACCCGGCTCCGGAGAAGCAGATGAAAATGGATGGATGGAATATTCAATACGTGATCCCAGACAGTTCATCTGTGTGTGTTTCCTTCAGTTATTTATACAAAGATAAGATCTGCTCTTTCATTAGAGAAAGGTTTCCCTATTGACGGTGCAAAGCTCGTCAGTGAACTCTGAGGGCAAAAACCAAAAACAAACTAATCGTTCATTGATCATAATCGAGGTAAAACGTTCAGTTAATTGTGATGTTGATTTGAGGTCATATCACCCTATGACTCACGTACACGTCAGTGACAGGACCATCTGACTTCATCTTACTATATAATGACTAAAACTCTGTGTGTGTGTCTGTTCCATGTTTTTCTCCTCACTGACTTGGTCAATCCATGTGAAATTTGGCACAGTGGTAGAGGGTCATGGGAGGATGCCAATGAAGCAATATTACATCAATTGGCCAAAGGGGGGCGCTATAGCAACCCATTGAAATGTCAAACTTTGAATGGGCATATCTCATGCCCCGTATGTCGTAGAGACATGAAACTTTGCACAGAGATGCCTCTCCTCATGAGGAACACATTTGCCTCAAGAACCCATAACTTCCGCTTATATAGATTTTCCGCCATTTTGAATTTTTTGAAAAACACTTCAAATGGATCTCTTCCTAGGAAGTTTGAGCGATCTGCATGAAACTGGGTGAACATAATCTAGGGACCAATATCTAAAGTTCCCTCTTGGCAAAAGTTGGAAAACTTACTAAAACTGAGCTTCTATAAGGCAATGAATATTGCGGAGGGCGTGGCTCATCACATAAAGGTGTATAACATCTCAAGGGTTTCACCCATCACCACGCAACTTTGTAGGCATATGACCACACATAATCTGAGGGGAACCCTCCATAATTGACCCCATCAAACAAAATGGGGGCGCTAGAGAGCTCATTTCTTATCTAGGCCTTATCTTATCTTGGTATGACTAAGTCATGGTATGGTATGCTGTACATAATCACGGAAACTGTCAGTGTGTCATTCTGTCAGTCAGTCATTCTGTCTGTCCCATGTTTTTCTACTCACTGACGTGGTCAATCTATGTGAAACTGCACATAGGCATTGAGGACTGGCATAGGTAGAAGGTGACAAAGCTGCCAGTGGGTATGGACTAGTTTATTTTATTTTCATTTTTTGACTCCTTGAAGTTGAAAATATCTGTGCAGCACTCTGGATCTGCTTTCATATGGACTTGCAGTGTTCTACCAGCTCATGCAGACTGACACATTAATAAACATCAGTCACTCATCAAGTTTAAAACAAATGAAACTTTGAATGAAAGAAGAGAAACAGGTGGAGGAGACGCTTTGTAAAGTAACGCCTGCATCCAGAGGCAGCGATATCTCTGCAGGCATCAGTTGTCAGTTCTGCATGAAAACACACACATTCATTATTGTCTGGCTCTAAATATTAGGTCTGAGCATCATGCCGTGTTCTAGTGGAAAATGCAATTAGCATAACTTAACCTTCAGACTGGCTGCTTGGCTGAGCGTTACACACCCTAAATGAACGTTAAAGCTTTGTGAAGCAGCTGCCGGCTGATCTGCAGCTCTCAATCAGCACAAAGGAGGAAGACTGTCTCACAACAACCGTAGAGACTCAGACAGACGAAGGTTTTCCTCAGGAAACAGAGTGAAGCTCTGCAGGGCCACAACAGAGATGAGACAGCACTGTGATGATCCACAATAACAGACAGTCTGTTTGGTACATTCACTGGGATTCACCTTCACCAGTTTCCAACCAGTCAGTGTGAACATTCATGATCATATCCAGGTCATGGTTATGACTGGTGAAGCCTCAGCGTACCAACAACTGTGCTTGAAAAGATAAACATGGATGCCAGTTATCGGCGGCACCTCAACAACATCTATCAATCTGTTCATGTTAACTCTCCTATTTTCAGTCAAATGCAGTCCTGGACTGTAACTGAGTACATATACTCAAGTACTGTAAAGGTCTGAGTACTTTTTCTACCACTGCCTATTGTTATCAGATTTTTGTTTTTCTCTCTGGAGGAAGCTGTAAAGCTGCTGATACCATAAACACCACAGTCTGGAATCAGAGTGATTATTTCCTTTATTAATTAATTTCTCAGGTAATCGTCTATATAATCTATAAAATAAAACTATTTGTTTCCTTCAGGCCCAAACATATTTAATTAACTATTGATCGAAAGAGGTAACTGTATTTTAACAAAAAAAAAAGTTGCTATATTTCTAAAAAGACACCAGAATATTTATAGTAATAGATCTGGGTCCGGCTTTATAGAAAATAGGTCCATATATTTTGGGGAAAAGGGTTGGAATTATTCTTGGAAAAAGGTCAGAATATTTCTCAAAAAATGTTACTATATTTCTTAAAAATGGGGTTGCTAATTTTTTAAGAAAAAAGGGTCAGAAAAATTCCAGAAAAAAAAGTCAAAATATTTCTCAAAAAAACAAGCCGATCTATTTCTTGAATAAAAGGTCACTGTGTGTTGTGTAAAGGGTTGGAATCACTCAAGGAAAAAGCTGATTTATTTCTAAAAAATAATCTGGACACTTTATATTTTTTTTAAAAAATCAGTGTTTTGAGGGAAACAGAAAAACTACAGATAAGAAGCTGTTTTATTTCCAGAAAACAGCTGCTGCTAAAGAAAACTAATATTTTGAGAAAAAAGCAAAATGTAGTAATTTGGCAGTAGTTTTATGGACTTGGATGAATTTTCATGGATGTAGTGTTATATTGTCAGTAAAGCGTCATCTGTAAGCCTCACACAAACAGCTCTGCAGTCGAACTGTCTTGAGTCAAACGACGTGAACAAAGTCGTTCCCATCTCTACGTTCTATCAAACATGGCGTGTATAAATCTGGGTAAACGGTGTTTATCCTACCAGGCTCTTCAGTTTCAGGTTGGTCCCTGAGGACTCTGCTGATCCTCCGGGAGACCGAGGTGAGGAAGCCGCTGACAGACGGAGCTCTCCGCTCTGAGCCCCCCTTCCTGGCCGGCGTCCTCTCCGGCCCGTTGCCTGTACCGGGCTCAGACATGGACCTCAGGTAGGGGAAGATCCTGCGCAGAGAGCCGGACCCTGTCTGGCCCTCGTGGGGCCCTGTGGGGGGTTGATCTCTGCTCCGGTCATGTGAGATGATGTTGAACCTCGGGAGGCTGAGCAGCCTCAGGTGAAGAGGCTCTGTGTTGTGCCCTTTGGCCTCGGGGGTGGCCATCTTGGCTGTTGCCAGGTGAGCAGATGTCCTCCACTTGTATCTGTCCAATGGCTGCTCAGGAGCCGGCTGGGACTCGGATCTCTGCCAAGGCTTCCTGTAATAGTGCCAGCGGTACGAGGCCTGGTGGGGACTCTGGACTGGA
Organism: Epinephelus moara; assembly: GCF_006386435.1. Taxonomy (NCBI): domain Eukaryota; kingdom Metazoa; phylum Chordata; class Actinopteri; order Perciformes; family Serranidae; genus Epinephelus; species Epinephelus moara. The sequence goes on along the minus strand of NC_065526.1, from coordinate 1,343,899 downwards.
CCCTCGCAGCCCTCAGGGGGGCTTCGACTTCCACTCATGGTCCAGCACACAAAGACTTCCTCCAGGCAGCCGCAGCGAGCAGATGGAGTCCTCCAAACGGGCCCAAACAGCTGGTTTGCCGACAGCTGTGCGCCCTAACTACCCCAACAACACATTCCTGTTCAGTCGTCAGGTCGGGTTCGTCTTCATGTCGACGGCGAGTTCGAGCTGCTGTCTCGCTCTTTCTCAACGGGTTGGTGGTGACTCGTCTTCCTGGGAGGAAGTGGAGCGTCAGATGAAGTTTCTTTAGAGCCCCGGCCAATCAGGTTTCACCAAACAGCAGAGCAGCAGACTGTGGTTTCCCCTGTGAACAGGCTGGAAACTGAAACTGCACACAGTTTAGTGTGTCAGGTTCCTCCTCATCAGTTCATAACCTCTGTCTCCTGATCACTCTGTCTCCAATATTTCACTGACCAGTGACACAAAGACGGCCGGGATTCGGTCTTTAAGAAATAATCCTTTCAGATTTCAGACCTTTATCATCCAGTACACACAGAAGTGCAGCAGTCCAGTTTTATCTCAGTTTGCTGCAACATAAGATTCGGGGAAAACACCTGAAAACAACCGTGTGGTTAAATAACAGTCGTGGAGTGTAACTAAGAACATTTACTCAAGTACTGTGATTAAGTACAGTTCAGTACTTTATACTCTTCGTCTCAGAGAGAAACAATTTACTGCACTTTGTTCATCTGACAGCTTTAGTTACTTCAGACTCTAAAAACTTCCTCCATCTCTGTTTAATGGTTGTCTGATGATTATAAAAACACAATTTTAAGCTTTAAAGTTCTGTTTCTAGACCTTGAGAATAACATCCAGGGGTCCCACACATTTTCATGGGTAAACTTTTCCAGGACTTTTCAAGGACCCACAATGCATCAGACACCAACGAAGAAAGCCATCCTTTCACGGCAGTATGGCTCCTTTCAATAACCCTTTTTTTCTGACATCTTATTAATATTTTTTGGATATATTGTGAAATTTTTTAATGCACATTTTATTATTAATTTTCAAGAAAAAAAAAGTGTCCCAAAAATGGCTGGAGCCTCTTAAAATCTGGTCCCCACTGACAGTATCACAGTCTGTACACTCTGTCATGTGCTTCATCAGCGAGGAATTTAAAATGAAGTAGTGTGAGTCTGAACAAAACACGGTGGTCACGCTGAGTGACCACCAGGGGGTCAGTGGGGTCAGGAGGTCAAATCTCTGAGACCTCTGAGGGGTTTAACATATTCAGGAACACCTCCTCCTCCTCCCTCTGCAGGGCCTCAGGCCTCAGACAGGAAACAGGAAGGCGTCATGGACGTCAGCTCCAGGTCTGGTCAGAAAACTCATCTTCATCAGCTGATGATGATTTAACAAACATGTTTCAGCGCCCTAACTGCAGTATGAGACTGTTTGATACGAGCCGCCGCCATTGTCTCAAACAGACGTGTTCACATTACGTCACTTGTCAGCAGGAGCGTTTATTGGTCTGGTGCGGTGCAGTGCATTCTGGTAGTTGTAGGTTTTCTCCCTCTTGAGTAAAAGTGTCCTTTTTCTTTTTTTTTTAAGGACTATTTTTGGGGCCTTAGGTTTTCTTGTTAGTTTACATATTACTGCGACAGGAAGCTCATAAACGTTTTCATCCTTTTAAATAACTTGTGGAAGACACAACAGGACCTGCTGCATGCAGTGATCCAGCACTCAACTCTGTAAAGATCTGTTCAAGTTTAAATGGAGATGAGTTTTTTAATCATTTTGACTCTGTCACCAGATAATTTGTGGATAACACAAAGAGATTAAATTTGAGGGTTAATTTGTGACCACGACTCAGAAACCAAGAGTCCTGATTTGTTCCTCAGTCTGACACAAAACAACTTTCTCTGTTTGACACAAACCCTCTCTAACTTCTCCTTCTTCTTCTTCTCCTTCCTGTCTTTAGGCTTTAAATGGCTCGCCGCCCTGCGTGACCCACATGTCAGTGTTTATTGGATCACAAAGCGGCTGGTGTCCGGGGCGACGCCACATGTAGGTCAGAGCTAAGACCCAGGCAGGCTAAGCCGAGGAGTCCTGGACCGAGAGCCAAGTCCTCCTCCAAACCGCCCACCAGCACACAACAGGGACGGAGAGAGTCCAAATCCTGCCAGACACTTCCTGTTCACATGAGAGAGTGTGTGGGGGTGTGTGAGAGAGAGCCAACACCATACTCTTCTTTAAGTACCGATGACACATAGGCCCAAAATCAATAACTGTTTTCACATTTTCCCTGATCACGTATCATAGTTCTGTGCGTCACAGTGCAACATGACGTCCTCCAGTGTCTCTATCAAACTGTATTCACTTTACACTGACAAACAAATTAATTCACTGATTAATCAATTCATCACTTCAGCCAAAACGATTCTTTTTTTCTAAAAAAAATCTCACTTTTCTGTGTAAAAATTAAAAAATAAAAACGTAACAAAATAAACAGGGTTTCCCACACAGTTATTTATCTGAGGCCGCCATGCTGAAATGTTCAAGACACGCAAGGAGCATCCTGTTGAGGTTTTATGGTGACGGGAAAATGGCACTGAAATATATTAAAAACTGTCTGAAAAAATTGTGATAAAATGTCCAAAAACTATGATGAAAATTTCCGGAAAAATGTTGATGAAATGTCCGAAAATTAGTGATAAAATGTCAGAAAAAAGGGTGGTGGATGGAGCAAGCTAAAATGTTTTCTCTCCTCCACTGGCTGTGGGATTCAAGAACGGAGAAGCAGCTTAATGTGAGGGACTGGAGCCTGGGTGGCGTGCGGGTGCAGCTTTGACTTGGACATAATGGCAGGTAACTGTTCGGTTTATTGAGTTTTACAGGTATGGGCGGGTGTGGCTTTTCAGAATTGGACATATGCAGGACTCTGACGCACGTGGACACGTTTCAGTTCAATTCAGTTTCATTTATAAAGCCCAATATGTCAGAGGCTTTACAGCATACGACCTCCCTCTGACCTCAGACCCTCACAGCTCATCAGGAAAAATGGGGGAACCTCAGGAAGAGACACTGAGGAGGGATCCCTCTTCCAGGACGGACAGACATGCAGTAGATGTCATACAGAACAGATGAGTGAACAAGTGAACATCGGCCTCCTGGGTGAACGTCCGGTGTTTGTTGGGCCCCTCCCCTCACAGCCAGCCTACATGGACTTTCTAGCTCCTTAAGTTAAGTTGCTGTCCGGCAACGTTTCACACTGACGTCGCCCGGCCGCCTGTCATACTGCAGCGACAGGATGGCTGTCTTCGTCGGTGTCTGATGCGTTATGGATCCTTGAAAAGTCCTGGAAGTGTTGAAACATTTTTCCCCTTGAGAAGGTGTGGGAATGTGTTTATTCATGGCTGTGGGACTTTTATTAACGAGTGCAGGCGGGTGCGGCTTTGACTTAGACATAATGACGGGTAACAGGTTGGTTCTGGTGCTGAGCGTCACGGGTGTGGACCTGGGCAGGACTCTGATTTCAGCGCTGTTTCAGAGAGATCATGTTTTGTCCGTTTGGTGGACGGCTTTAAATACTACAATACCCATGAGCTTCGGCTGCCGTTGCCAGGGAGAGGAAGCCATTCAGAGGCTCAAAACATTTTGTCGCTCCAGCTGGAAAACAAAAAGCAGCACCATGGCAAAGAATTCAAAAGTGAATTAATTTAATCTGCAGAACGTGTTTAATCTCTAACGCGTTAGCGGCACACGAAGGAGAATTCTGAGCTCTGTGATTGGATGTTTTTTACCCAAATGCACCCTGGGAGCTGTAGTTGATCTCTCTGTCTCAGTTTTTACGATGTGCAGTTGTTCATCTTTTGATTCAGCCAGGACAGTTTCATGTCCATCAAAGCTTCAACTATGAGTCACAAAACATCAGACTTTTATTTCTTGGGCGCCTGAAGCCAAAAACACGATGCAGTTGTAGTTGCCAGCAGAGACGAGGTTTACACCCCCCCACCCCTCTAAAACTCAAAGCATCCAAAAAGTTGATCCTGGCTCAGCCTTTGCCATGATCACCATATTTCTGCTGCTGCACAGGACAAAAGACAAACGTTGTGCAGACTAAGGAGGCAGCAGGACGCAGCGACTCCCCAGAGGACCAAGAGGCAGCAGACATCATTCACACCTCTGCTTTCAGCCTCTTCACACCTGCAGCTTCACCTGGGAATCTCCCAGATATTTCCCCTCCACAGGAGCTCTCTGGATATTTTTATCTTTTAAGATCAGATTAATATTTGAGGAAACTGCCTGCACCAGCAGTCCTCTCTGCAGGTGGAGGGTGGGTACACCTGGACTCGTGCAGGACTCTGACCCCGCCTGAATCTGACTGAAAATCTGGAATCTAAAACATTTCCTGGAATGAAGCCCAAACATTCCTGCAGCTGAACATCACTGTGAGCGGCGGGAGGAAACAACACGAGACAAACAGGGACTCTGGGAGGAAGTTAATCAGGTGGAAAGTCAGAGGACGACAGAGGAGTTTCAGAGTCTGTGATGCACGAGGAGAGAAACTAAATCTGCTGCTCCATTAGAAAGCCGCTCTGTCGACTTCTCATCTCCATCCTGCCGGAAACCAGGAGACCCGGCAGCAGCAGCAGCAGCAGCCTCCAGCTAAAAATAACCAGCGGCCATAAAAGAGACCTATAAATCAGCCGAGGGAGGGACACGGCCCTCAGGAATCCTGGGTAAATCTCCCACAAGGGTGACCGGCGCTCACTGCCGTCACAGAAGACACTTCCAGAAAAAACAGACAGGAAGTTTAAACTCAGCGGAGGTCACTGTGAGGAACACGAAGAGCTCTGAACTGCCAAAACATCAGCTTTGAAGAAAACGCTGCAGTTTGAGGATGAATGTCTGAGTTCGTCTGATTCAAACACCTGCAGCCAACAGTCACCCTGGTTATATTATATTTCCTAATTTATAAGAAATCTGCAGCTCACAGCTCCTCAGGGTTCAGTTTACCACCAAACAGAAAAGAGAAAAGCATCAAATCATCACATTCAAAAAGAATATTTAGCATTTTTTCGTCTAAAATGGCAGATTTACTTCCTGTTGATCAACTTCAAAAACTGCAACCGAGCGTCTATGTTTGGCCAAACTGGATAATTAATATGAATGATAACAATAAACGGGAAAGAAAATGATGTAAAACCTCAAACAGCAACTGCTGCCTTTTTATTTCTTGACCAAAACCTCCACACAACAGCTCCCCTGCACAAGTTCCCCAAACATTTTATCTGTCCTACGGCAAGTCAGAGGGACAAACAATGGAGATCAGTCCGCTACAAAATGAATAAAGTGGAGTCACATTGAGATTTGAGCTGACGAAGAGGAAGTGTTCATTTTGTCAGTGAAAATTTTGACGTTACGTTTTAGTTTTCATGACTCAACTGTCACGACAATTAAATGTCCCAGTTGAGCTGTAACTGGAGCTCCACTTCACTGTGCATGGAAATGCTTTACTGACAGTTTAAAACAAAGTGTCCGGTTTTCTTTTTCAACACAAGAGACACTTTAAGATCTTCACTGTGAGTTGTGACGCGTTGTAAAATACAGATGATGGTTTAAAAGTCGTGTGAACATGTCAGTTCTCCTTCAGACAGCAGCAGCAGTGTTGGACAGTTAGAGGACAGTCACAGTTCATCTAATCCACTTTACAGTCACACCTTTAATCTGCAGCCCGTCACCATCACACTGATCCACTTCTGCTCCTGTAGTTACAGCTCACACTCAAGTAATCTGATTACTTCCTGCTGATACCTGACACCACAGGTAAACAAGAATGTAAACAGGAAGATGTCTGCTGGAAAAACTTATACAACACAATAATATAAAAAAAGACATCAGTGGACCGGCAGTCCTCATCAGGGTCCATCAGTGGACCGACAGTCCTCATCAGGGTCCATCAGTGGACC
>NC_065526.1:1327164-1337760 GCF_006386435.1 Epinephelus moara | reverse complement strand
CAGGTACCAGCCCTGGAAATTAACCTGACTCCTGTCTGACTGCTGAGCGTGGACACTTCCTGTGTCTGTCCTTTCAAAGTAAAGTCACACATGCTCCAGTCATATAGGTTTGGATTTATTTTGACAAGGCGCAGCTCCTGATAGAGTTTCATGTTTGTTTGTCAACTGACTGTTTCACTCACGGTGGATCTGCTTTATGATGTGTGATTTAGTGTATCGTGTTGTGTAGTGAGAATGTATGTTTTGTATTGTCACTATGTCACTGTGTAGAGCCGGGAAGAATAGCTGCTGCAAAGCAAAAGCTGACGGGGATCTGAATAAACAAACAAACAAACAAATCTTTTGGATATTATTCATTATTTTATCTTGTTCGACATTTGTGTGAAGTTTTGTCATAATTAACGTATGAATTCTTGAGTTATGGCTAAAAACATGTTTTGTGAGGTATCATTCAGTCCAAGTGGACGTTTGTGCCAAATTTAAAGAAATTCCCTCACGGCATTATTGAGATATTGTGTTCACAAACATGGGACGGACAGACGGCTGGACAAACAGACTTTCGGAAAACTTGAAAACATAACGGCTCCGGCCCCGGCTGTTGCAGACACAGACATAGATTTGTTTATTTATCTTATTTTATTTATTTACTGCATGGCAGCTCTGGATCAGGGTGGTCCGACGATAAAGTATTCAGTGCATTAAGCGCTCACTGCTCAGTTTAACTACAGTAGATTTCAGATTTTACATCAAACTCTTTCTGTTCTGTTTCTACCTGATCACAGCACACACATTAAATTTCAACTAAATCAACTGGCTAAATCAGAACTTCTTGAGCTGACTGACATCATGTGTTTCAGAAATATGAACATCCAAACATCCAAACAAATAAAAACCAAACTACGTGGCAGCCTCTGGAGTTCATCTTGGTGTGGACCTACACGTATAAAGACCTGAGCGATAAGAGGAAACCTCCGCCCGTGTTTTTCCACTGCCTGTCCTGAAATAGACAGCAGCTTATTTTTGTCCAGTGAAGCTCGACTCTTGTTTTGTTTCAGAGGGGAAATCCTGTCTCTACGCCCCCCACCCCCCACATCATCCTGATAACAGCCAGGCCTGTGAGCAACTTTCCATTTCCTCCTCTGATCAGCCCCCATTGTCCCGAAGACCTGAACCCACTCACCTGCACAGGGCCGACACGCAGGACCAAGATAATAATTGTGGAGCAAAAAGATCATGCCACTGTTTAGTCCCTTCAGGGTTAAAACTGTTCTGGGAAGTTATGCAAAAAGAAACAAGCAAATTATTGAATTTTGATATTAAAGCAACAATAATTTCGGGGATATTGCCGAGAGAAAGGCTGGAGAACAGAGACGAGCATCTTTTCAGAATATAAAGACAAATTTCTCTTCGATCAAGGACTAAAGCCCCTCTAACACAGAATGTTTAAAGCGGGAATCTCACGCCGTTATGTTGCCTCGCCGTTCTTAATAAAAAGTACAATCGTGCTTGTTGGAGTCCTGACCCTCAGGTTGGGACACACTGCATCAGATGAATAATAGTTGATTCAATTTTTGGGATCAAGATCATTGATTTGATGATGATGCATCTCTGTTATGTTATTTCAGTCCTTGTGTAACTTGCTGCATGTATCAGCACTCCTTTAACTCTGTATTGCAACTGCTGCACAGAAATTTCGCACCAGATGAATAAAGATCTATCTTATCTTATCTTATCTTATCTTAAAGCTGTTTTTACATTAACTGAGGTGTGAGTATTTAAATTAAAGCCTCCTAAACCAAACTTTCAGAAGGTTGAATGACCTTTAAAAGCACGGCTTTCTAACGGTTCATATTAATCCTGATGTCGGAGGAAGAGGAATGAAAACAGCAGTAAACAGAGTGAAGAGGAAACACGCAGCGAGCGTCGGTCTGGCTGCGGTCCAATCCTCCAGCCGGACGCGTCACATCCAGCAGAGATCTCAGGTGTGAATTGGCCCGAAGACAACAAACTCCCACAATCCCCCGTCCAATATGACGGCGGAGGATCTCAGCAGGCAGCGTCACATCCAACATCCAACATCCTCTGTCAGCTCCAACATGTGAAGGCTGCCGGGCTCCAGCGACGGCATCCTGCTGCACAACAGATGGAGGGAAACCATCCTGTCCTGACCTCTGACCCTCCACAGGGAGTCTGGAGCCTCTTCAGATCAACGCCGCGAGCCGTACAGATTATTGCAGATTAATCCTTTGGGTCATTTTTCCAAAAAAAAATAATGAAGTTTCAGATTCTGTGATGACGGGATGTTCTGCCTCTGTTCTCGTCTGTCTCAGTAAACTGAATACTTTGGAGGACGTTTGTCCAGACAGAACGAGACATCTGAAGACGTCACTTTGGACTCTGTAAAGTTGTGATTGGTATTTTTTCACTTGACATTTCTGTGCTGCTCGGCACCTTTCAGCATTTCGGTAACAAACCTCAATAAACTTTACAGTCTAGAAAACAGGGTTGGAAATTTAATTTTTCTTCCACCTGCTAATGTGGCTGGTGGACTTCAACTTCTACCAACCACTCCATAGATTACATTTTTGGTATGGTACGTGACGCAAATCCAGCAGCCACTTGCATATTTTACCAGCATTTGGTTGGAGCTGATTTCCAACCCTGACAGAAAGACAGAAAACAATAAGTTACATGTGTTCAATCCTTTTAAAAGCTGCTGTGAGTCAGGAGGTTCAAATCAAATCTGCCAGAGACAGAGAGGAATGAGATCCTCAAACTGCTGGGAAGAAATCATTTTTAAAAATGTCAGGATTATGATTCTACATATCGAATCAAACTTCAATGAAAGCTGCTAAAACAAATCAATTACACAGTTAAATCCAACCTGTGAACGCAGAGAAATAATTTATAATTAAAACATTAATAATCTTTATATCAGAGCTACGACACAGCTCTGATCTCCAGCGTGAAGTTTAATCATCGTGTTTGCGGTCAGGTGTCGTGTGACTGTGAACACACCTGTCAGATTCACGGCTTCATATTTAAAGTGACAGAACACATCAGGGTTCAGGATTAAATCAGTCACGAGACAACATATGTTCTCATGACTTCACGCCCACAGTCAGCGGGGGGTGAGGAGAAAAAAGGATCAATCCTGTGTTTAGCTGCAGTCAGCTTTAATAGGCTTATATACAGCAGCCTTTCTCCACATAACACACTCTGTCGGAGCTTTCAATGAGCCGACACACACACGGATTTAAACTGCACACACACTCTGCACAGTGAAGCTCAGCGAAGGTCAATGATCACACGTTCATCTCCACATGAACCACAGAAAGCTGGAAGATCACTATCTTTAACGTTTCTGTGGAGGGTGGATATTTTTAGTTTCCTCCTGCTTCAAGTCTTTGTGCTAAGCTAGGCTAACAGTTTCCCTCTGCTTCCAGTCTTTGTGCTAAGCTAGGCTAACAGTTTCCTCCTGCTTCCAGTCTTTGTGCTAAGCTAGGCTAACAGTTTTCCGTCTTTCTACTGTTTACTAACCTGTTCCCAGGCCAGTTCATGAGCCACACAGAAAGACATTCTCATCTGCTGCACACAGCTCTGAGCTACAGGTGGAGGGAAATGAGTCTATCACATATTTTCAGCAGGTTTAACCTTGTTTAAAAAAACATGCACACAAATTTTGGAGGATTAAATTTGGTCAGTAATTATCAAGCATCCCTCATCTTGATGCTTCCTCCACCTCTACCGTAAATATGATGATCTCACACTGATGAAGCAGGAAGATGACCATCATCATCATCATCATCACTGCTGACCTCAGAAACGTGTGGATGTGACTGAACCACCAACAGCTCAGAGACCTCGTGTGTACATTCAGACTGAGCGCGGTGCTCCTGAAGGCAGCAGCCATCGTTGGATGTATTTGAGGTATGTGAGCAGTGGATGGCAGCGAGCCGGAGTCCTGCCGGGTGAGATCACCGGCACAAACTGGCTGCTGACATCACACTCTGCCAACACCGAGGGGGGGGGGTGGGGGGGGCAGAGCAAACATCCTGACANACACGGATTTAAACTGCACACACACTCTGCACAGTGAAGCTCAGCGAAGGTCAATGATCACACGTTCATCTCCACATGAACCACAGAAAGCTGGAAGATCACTATCTTTAACGTTTCTGTGGAGGGTGGATATTTTTAGTTTCCTCCTGCTTCCAGTCTTTGTGCTAAGCTAGGCTAACAGTTTTCCGTCTTTCTACTGTTTACTAACCTGTTCCCAGGCCCGTCCATGAGCCACACAGAAAGACATTCTCATCTGCTGCACACAGCTCTGAGCTACAGGTGGAGGGAAATGAGTCTATCACATATTTTCAGCAGGTTTAACCTTGTTTAAAAAAACATGCACACAAATTTTGGAGGATTAAATTTGGTCAGTAATTATCAAGCATCCCTCATCTTGATGCTTCCTCCACCTCTACCGTAAATATGATGATCTCACACTGATGAAGCAGGAAGATGACCATCATCATCATCATCATCACTGCTGACCTCAGAAACGTGTGGATGTGACTGAACCACCAACAGCTCAGAGACCTCGTGTGTACATTCAGACTGAGCGCGGTGCTCCTGAAGGCAGCAGCCATCGTTGGATGTATTTGAGGTATGTGAGCAGTGGATGGCAGCGAGCCGGAGTCCTGCCGGGTGAGATCACCGGCACAAACTGGCTGCTGACATCACACTCTGCCAACACCGAGGGGGGGGGGTGGGGGGGGCAGAGCAAACATCCTGACACAGTCCTGCTTCCACAGATACCAGCGCTGTGTTCAGGGAGCGTGGGAACAAACACTGCTGCACATTTAAAACAACTAAGTGGTTGTTTTGTGTCTCAAGTTTTTCTTTTTTTCTTAATAAGACGTTTCGCAGGAAATAATTTAAATTCAAACCCAAACTGTAAGTCCTGCAGGAGGCCGAGTGTTGTCTTCATACTTTAACTCTTTTGTGCACAAAATTCTTGAATTGTTTTCCACGTGCTGCCCGGTGGTCCCGGTGCGGACAACTTTTACAGACTGCTAGTAACATAGTAAGGCACGTGAATTATTCTGCTAATCGATTAACTGTTGTGGTCACTTTTGAAGCAAAGATGCCAAAACTGTGCAGCTTTTCTTAAGCCCCTTTTACACTGACAGACTTTCCGCGAATGTTGGGTCATTTTTTCGGCAAACTGCGAGCGTTTAGACACACAGAGCTGGATTGGCGAGTTGATCCAAGGTGCTCAATGGCGCAATGGCGCAATCTGGAAATACGGAACAGGAAATGCGTTGCTACCAAGCAAACCAATCACAGCCCTCTCGGTCTGTGCTGGGTCTGCATCGCCTCGACGTGTAGTTACATTTTTGGGGAGGTGCACGTCAGGCTACACCGGGGGCTACGGCGAGCCTTCTGCGTAGCCACGTACCCTACAACGTAGCGACGTTGTTGATTTAACGCAGGACCATAAATCAGGCTTTACCTGACACGGGGTTTCAGCCCAAGAGGCAAAATATGACGAGCAGTGATGAGGTCACGATGGGTTGTGTTAACTCGTGCTAACTGGTCAGAGAGAGCAGGAGGAGACATTCACGGAGACGTCCTTCAGCGCCACGTTCAACAGCAGCAACAGCTGATCCTCCTGATCTGCTCTTTAGAAAAGCTGAAATCAGACATTTCAGGCTGCAACAATCCCAAAAACGGTTCAACAAACCCTGGAGAGACTGAACAGTGAACTGAAATCTGCTGGCCAGATAAAAAAAAGCAACTTGAATACGACACCTCGGATTCTGGAGAATTAAAAAGGAAAATGTACGCTGTTTTTCACATTTTACAGACAAATCAATTAATATATAAACCAAGGAACAAACGGTGTGATTAATATATGCATCAACAGGTTACGACCTATTTTCAAAATGATTATTTTTTTTAAACACTGACCATTGCTTAAATAAACAAGGTACAATGGATGGATGGATGGATGGATGGATGACTTATCGAGGGAAAATTCACGTCACAGCAGCAGTACACAGAACAAATCACATGGTACAAAGAAAAAGATTCAAACACAAGTACAAACCAAGTTTAACAGTTACAGTGTGCCCTCTGACTAAATGTGCAAATAGTTTTTATAGTTTATAAAACTGAAACCTAAAAACTGATTCTTAATGACCTCAAACGCATCTTTGACACACCTCCATCACTTCACCTGCAATAAGCTAATATTTATCTGTCTGTCGTCCACATTCATCACAAGAGTCGAAACAACTGGGAGGTCCATCAGTTGTTATTGAGGAGGAGCAGTGACACCTCCACGCTCACATTTTACAACAGTAATATCTACACTGTGCAGCACAGGTGGAGGTATCCTCCTGACGTGAGTCTCTCGTGTGGGTCGAGTGTGTTTGTAGGTGAACTGGTCAGATGTGTGTGTGTGTGTGTGTGTGTGTGTGTGTGTGTGTGTGTGTGTGTGTGTGTGAACAGCTTTACATCACCACTGCAGTCACCCGTTGTTACTCATTGTGTTCTCAGACTCTGAGCAACACCAGCGCCAAGTCACCGGGAGTTCATTCACTTCCTGTCGAGCTGAACCAAACGGGGAAACACGACGAGGTACTGTCACTCGGCACGAGTGTCACAGCTCTCGGAAACTTTGATTTTAAATGAAGGAACAAAAGTCCTGGAGGGGAACAACAGACAGCAGCTGGTGTCCACTGCAGAGGTCAAAACTCTGAGTCACTTCACCCAGTTTTCGGTCTGTAGGTCAGTCACATGTCATATTTTCCTTACAATCCCAATGACGCGAGGAGCTTTTGTCTGCTGAAACACGGACACTTTGACGAGGTAAAAACTGACCCCTGACCTTTCCTCTGGCACCACGCTCACATCTAAACCTCCACATGAAATATTAGTCTCTTATTTTCACTGAAGAGGAAATCATTAAATTACACAAGTCTATAAGAAAATGGGAATAATATCTATGAGCTGTTAAAACTGATGACAGTAAAGATGCTGCCGTCTCCTGCAATGTTAACATTTATAATGCTTGTGTTAAACATTTAAACTGCAGACAACACCACCACAGAGGTCGGGACAGTGATGGAAACAACAAATCATCGTGTAGACGAGGGGTGCAGCAATCTTCAAAACTAAAGATATCATCCAAAAGTTGGAGACTAAATGTTTTTGTGTTGCACCATGAGCTCACCAAACTAAGTCCCTTAATACTTTCTGATGTTAAACTTTCCAGATCTCATTAATGCCTTCTCATACCTGTTGCATCTGTACCAAACCCTTAACTTAACCCTGAAAACACACCACATCCCTTTATCCAAACCAGAGATCCTCAATTTGTCCAATAATGTGAGAGCAAACCCCTTTAAAACACCCTAATTCCATAAGTAAATACACAAATGTTTTAAAAAAACTCACAAGATACATACTCTGAACCATTATGAAATTAATGTGTTCCAAGTCTGGTTAAACATGTTCAATTCCTGAATAAGAATCCCTTAAAATCTTGTTAATTTTGCCTTATTTTAATTCCAAAAGAAGATATGAGTTTCTCCTTAATTCAAATTACAATACCGCTCACAAAACAAAAACATATTCCAAATCATTATAAAAGCCATTAATGTGTCCCTTATCTGGTTAACATGTTATATTCCTCAATAAGAATCCCTTAAAATCTCATTATTTTGCCTTACCTCAATCACAAAAGGTAGATAAACAAGTTTCTCCTTCATTTAAATTCCAATATTCCTCAATACAAACATATTCTGAACCATTACGAAGATAATATGTTCCAAATCAGGTAAACATGGTAAATACCCCTAAAATCTCATTAAGTTTGCAGCTGAAATTAAACCAAACCCTGACCTAAACCAAATTCCCTTAACCTTGATAGCACCTTAAACTCATCAATCATTAATGGTGTTTGTCACAAACTGGTCTGTACATTCAGTCATGCACACACTACAGTCATGTTTTTAAGGGGTTAATTAATGGACAAGTTGAAGGATCTCTGGCTACCAAACACACTGATTAAGACAAAAGTGATGTTTTATAATTTCATACAGAATTCATGAAACAGAAGTAAAACCTTTGGTGTACGGACTGAGTAAATAAGTGTGAGGAGAACTGAAGTTTAAGGGATTCCTTAAGGGGTCCAAAGCCCTCAAAGTGTTTCAGGGGTAAAGCAGTAAACCCTGACCCGAGCTCTGTGTCTGACCCCTGACCTCTCTGGAGAACTGAGGGCTGGCAGTGTGAGTGATAACAGCAGCAGAAGAAGAAGCAGCAGCAGCAGACACACCGGGCAGCAGCTCCGGTTTCCTCTCAGCCATCCAGCCGGTGGCCGCCATGACCTCGGCCTTGGCCCGCGGCTGTTACCTGGCTCTCCAGACGGTAACCAGCCTCCACACTACCTGCTGACTCCCTTCATGTAACCCGCTCGGTAACACGGGCTCCGAGCTGCCCTGCCCTCCCCGGTGTGTGGTTTAGTCTTACCGTAAACCCGGAGCCATCCCTGCTGCTGGGACACGGTGTCCACCAGGATCCGGTCCACCAGGGGATCCAGGAGGCTCAGTCCGCCGTGCAGAGACTCCACGTCGCCTGACACGGAGTCCGTCTCCATATCCAAAAAGAAAACTTGTTTCCGTTGAAATAAACCCTCCAGAAGTGGACGTTAACCCGGTAAATGTGAGTTAAAGTGTTTGGTGGTCGCGGTGAAGCGAAAAAAGTCGGTGTGTAATCCGTTACTGGAGAGTTTGGTGGCTCCTAGCTAGCCGTTAGCTGAGGCGGCAGCAGCCGGCGGCGGTCCGGCAGCCCGGCTGGCTCTCCCTCATTGTTCCGCTCTCCCACGTTAGCTTAGCGGGGGTTCAACTCCCGACGAACCGGCGTCCGGGACAAGCGGGGAGCCGCTCTCCGTCCTGCCCCACAAGCGTCCACCCAGAAGCCGCTGTTAGATCCTGTACGAGCCGCTGGAAGTGAGCGGACTCACGGTGTGTCCCCGACTGGCTGCCCCTCACTCTGCTGCCGCTCACCGCTGCTGCTCCCGGAGTCCACTCTGCCGACCCGTGCACGAGCCCGCGACCGGGCGCGCTCCCGTGTGAGAGGAGAGGCGGGAGCGCGCCTCAAAGTCTGACTGAAGCACGAGCGGCGGTGGAGGAAGTAATCGGATACTTTGCCAGGGGTGGATGAAGTAAACAAAGGCAATACTTGAGTAAAAGTACAGATTTAGGCCCAGTACATGACTTTAGTGGAAGTTAAAGTAACGCATTACAATATTACTCGAGTAAAAGTACAGATTTAGGACCAGTACATGACTTTAGTGGAAGTTAAAGTAACAAATTACAATATTACTCAAGTAAAAGTACTGATTTAGGCCCAGTACATGACTTTCATGGAAGTTAAAGTAACACATTACAATATTACTCAAGTAAAAGTACAGATTTAGGACCAGTACATGACTTTAGTGGAAGTTAAAGTAAAGCATTACAATATTACTCAAGTAAAAGTACAGATTTAGGCCCAGTACATGACTTTAGTGGAAGTTAAAGTAACGCATTACAATATTACTCGAGTAAAAGTACTGATTTAGGACCAGTACATGACTTTAGTGGAAGTTAAAGTCCCATATTACAATATTACTTGAGTAAAAGTACAGATCTGGTAGAGGTTTAAGTCATATAATTGAATATTACTTCAATAAAAGATAAAGTCAAATATTACTTGGATAAAAGAGCAGATATCAGATGTTAAACTCACGTAATTGAATGTTACTTAAGTAAAAGTTCAGATTTCTTATCAGAAAATGACTTTAGTAGAAGTTAAAGTCACATATCAGAATATTACTTATGTCCCTTCCTTCCTTCCTTCCTTCCTTCCTTCCTTCCTTCCTTCCTTCCTTCTAGTACTCAGGGGCCCCAGTGGGAGGGGCCCCTCAAAAACCCTAGAATGAGAAGTTTTAGTTTGCATATTTTTATGTATTTAGTGCCATGACTAAATTCAAACTGACTGAATGAATCAGTAGAAACTTTGTTGAGCCTAAAAAACTGTAGCCTTTATTTTTTCCTACATCTCCTTATTATGATTTCAAAAGTTAAATTTTGACCTAAAAATGTTGGAAAAATATGACATGATCACTAAGAACTATGAAATGCAAAGTTTCGGCCTTACATGTTATTATCCATATAAATATCATGTCATTTTTATTTCTTGTCACCTGACTTTGATTCACAAAATCATCATTTTATCAGAACTTTGAAATTTACTGTTCAGTTTTAATTTACTTCCTCATGAATTTGATGTATTTTGACGTCAGTTGGGCTGTCTTGGCTGACACGCCTTTTCAGTGTCACATGGAGGTCGGGTACGGTGACTGCGGAGTGGCAGTCCGGGTGGTGGTCCCCATTTCCAAAAAAGTGCACCGGAGGGTGTGCTCCAATATCAGAAGCTCCTTTTAGACAGGAATTGTGCAAATTTGCAGGAAAGCCCAATCAGTCTTTTTTCAGCATTGGCAGTATAAAAACAAAATCGGGGAGTGCAGCAAAATGCCGCCTGCCTACTTTT
>NC_065526.1:1323837-1326963 GCF_006386435.1 Epinephelus moara | reverse complement strand
GTCATCAACAGCTCCTCCCACAAGTCATCAACAGCCCCTCCCGTTGCAGAAGGCCGTCTCGGTCTGTTTAAACTAAAAGGGTTCCACCAATATGTCTACCCTACGAGGCGGAAAATTGGGCACCTCAGATCAACTCACCAATCCGGCTCTGTGTGTCTAAACGCTCGCAGCTTGCCGGAAAAATGGCCCAATATCCGCAGAAAACTGGCAGTGTAAAAGGGGCTGTAGTATCACACTGCTCAGCCGGTTAAGTTTACTGCAGGGTGCCTGAAAGGAGACGCTGACCAATTGTCAAACCTCAGATTCAGGAGGAGCAATGTGGATTCCGTCCTGGCCGTGGAACAGTGGACCAGCTCTTGACCCTTGTGAGGCTCCTGGAGGGGTCGTGGGAGTTTGCCCATCCAGTCTACATGTGTTTTGTGGACTTAAAGAAGGCTTACGACCACGTGAGGTACTGCGGGATTACCGGGCACCGGGCCCGCTGCTATGAGCCATCCGGCCCCTGTATGACCACAGTGAGAGCTGCGTCCACATACTGGGTGTGAAGTCAGACATGTTCTCAGTGGGTGTTGGGCTCCACCAGGGCCGTCCCTCGTCACTGATGCTGTTTGTGATATTCATGGACAGGATTTCGAGGTGCAGCTGGGAAGAGGAAGGGGTCCAGTTTGGGGACCTCAGAGTCACATCTCTGCTTTTCAGACATGATGTGGTTCTGTTGGCGCCATCTCACCGTGACCTCCAGCATGACCTGGGGCAGTGTGAAGCGTCAGGATGAGAGTCAGCACCTCCAAATCTGAGGTCATGGTTCTCTGCTGGAGAACGGTGGATTGCATCTGTATCTCTTGGAGTAGAGCTGCTGCTCCTTTGCATCGAAAGGGGTCTTGTTCATAGTGAGGGTAGAATGGAGTGTTAGACTGATCGGCGGTGTTGCGCAGGGTCTGCAGTGATGCAGGTGCTGCGCCGGGCCGTCGTGGTTCAGAGGGAGCTGAGCCAGAAGGTGAAGCTTTCCATTTCCTGGTCCATCTCCGTCCCAACCCTCACCTGTGGTCATGAGCTCTGGGTAGTGACTGAAAGAATGAGGTCACAGATACAAGCGTCTGAAATGAGTTTCCTCTGTAGGGTGTCTGGGCTCAGCCTTAGAGATAGGGGGAGGAGTCAGACATCTGGAGGGAGCTTGGAGTAGAGCCGCTGCTCCTTCATGTTGAGGTGGTTCAACATCTGATCAGGATCCTCCTGGAGGAGCTGGAGGAAGGAGCTGAGGAGAGGGACGTCTGGTGCTTTGCTCAGCCTGCTGCTTCAGAGACCTGACCTCAGATAAGAGGATGAAGAGGATGGACGGGTCTCACAGTTTTGACGCGTCTTATTTTTTCTTACAGAGTCCAAAATGTGACTCATTATCTTGTCTACAAACAACAAAGACAAGATGAGTTCAGTCAGCCTCTGTCATGTGATGAAATCAAAGAATATAATAAAACATATCAGTGTATCTGTGGAGTTATTTACATCTTATTTTTCCTCCTGGTTTTAATTTTCTCTGCTGACATCAACTGAAACAGTTTGACTCAATGTGTGTGGAACTTTTCTGCACTGTGATCACTGAGCACATCAATATTTAGGGTTTGATGACGTCTGTCTCTGTCCCTGTCTCTGTCCTTGACTTTGACTCTGTCCCCACCTGCTGGTCTCTGCAGGTAACGACAGGAAGTCAGCTCCTCTTGTGTCAGAGACATGTTGATAAAACCATTCAAATATATGAATAAATATATATTTCTGTTCTTTTTCAAAGGTTTGACACCACTGCCCATGATGGATGACACAGGTAGACAGATCCTATGTGGTTTAAAGACCACATGTGTAAAACATGCAGATTAGAGCTCCTCTCACACTGTCTGTTCAAAGCGGGAACGTCACAGCATTATTCTGCTTTGTTGTTCTGTATAAAGGTACGATCACAGACTGGAGGGACGGAGGTGTGTCGCCTTTAAGCCGGCAGAGGAGGGAGTAACAGCGTCAGTGCGAAAAGTGTGAGTCGGCAGGACAGGACCATGGACTGGAGGGGTGTGACATTTTGATGACGTGTTATATGTGCGACCCGCTGCAGACATTTAAAGAGCAGCTGTTAGCAGTTAGCAGCTAACTCATAGAACACACACACCAGCTGATAGCAGTTAGCGGCTAACTCTCAGAAAAAGAACAGCAGCAGAAAATGTCCACAAATAGTGAAAACAATGTGGTCCAGGAGCTCCTTCCCCTCCGAGCAGAGGACGAGATCAGCCGCCACATAACGGGGACCACACATGATGTTGTTACTGACATGTGACGTCATTGTTATTGTTTATAAAGTGCTGCTAATGTGTATATGTCACATCAGAAGCCAACGCTGTTGTGTTACACATCACGCCTCCTTTGCTTCCAAGATGCCAACATGCAGTGTTGGGGTAACATGTTACAGTAATATATTATGTTTGAGCAGTAACAAAGTTACATAACGAGTTACCAACAGGATTGTGGGTAATATTATTACATTTACAGAGTCACGTAACAAGTTACCACCTGAAATAAACTGTTCATTGTTTCATCTTTCATTCATCCACACTGACCCACACCGCTCCACTTCCACCAGAGCGCCACCAGAAAGAATATCATCCGAAGGTTGTTGTGTCCAATCATGTGATTACAGACTACATTACAGAAGGGTGCCAGTGACACATCTGGGTGATGGCGTACTGCGTGTTATCATGTCCTGTGTGTCTCCTCTGCTTCTGCGTCCTGAGGCTGTCTGAAAGCAGCGGGGATCAGGAGCTGGGCTCCGGTCCTGGTGATCGGCACATCTGGGTGATGTCAGTACATGTTGAACATGTTTCCACATCTCCTACAGCTGCAGAGTGACGCTGACACACAGTCCTGTTCATACACATAACTCTCTCTGTGGTGCTGCCGGAGCTGACCGGCACACCTGGAACCGGCAGGTGGATCTTTCAGCTCTGGTGTTTTAATTTTCACCCGTCACAGTGACGACTCACAAACCATTCTGTTTGTTGTGTTTCATATCATAGACCCACAGATACTGATCCATACCCCCACAACCCCCCCCCCCCCCCGCACCCCCCTCCCCGCCACCCCTCC
>NC_065526.1:1322016-1323793 GCF_006386435.1 Epinephelus moara | reverse complement strand
CCCCCCCAACACCCCCCCCCCCCCCCCCCCCGCCCCCCCGTGTCCATGGACATTCATTTAGTTATTTAATGGTTCTTTATCGTCACACTGTTTTTAATAATCCAAAGTAATAACCACTGTGTGTGAACACATGACTGTGTGTCAGACCTGAACTGTAATAAACAACATGACCTCATCCATTTCAAATCAGCATCACTTCTTCTGAGCTCATTTTGGTCAAAGTTACACAAAAGTAGTGAAATACTTAACTAATTAGTCTACACAGAGAGTAATGTGTAAAGTAACTTATTACTTTCAAATGAAGGTAACTAGTAATGTGTCATGTATTTCATTTTGAGAGTAATTTGTAATGATTACAATGACTCAAAGTATAAAGACGTCTCAATGAAATGTCAACCCTTCATACAACCTGTCACCTTGATTCCAGGTTCTGCATCAGCCTAATCGCATCAGTTTAAAGACTGAAACTAGACTGAAACTCTGAAAGAGAAAAACCACTAAAGTGTGACTCAAACTTTCAAGCAGTTTCCTCTAAAGACGAACAGCTGCCAAAATGAAGGCTGCCGACATGTTATCTAAGCTGACACAGCAGGGCAGCGTGATGCCACGTGTTATGTTCTGGATAAAGAAACAGAGGCGTTGTAATGAAGGGACTTTGTTGCACAATCTCTGTGTAAGAAGGACTAAAGTGAGTTGAGGTGCTTTTACCTCCTCTACCTCCCTGGTTAGCAGGATGAAGGCGCCCTCTTGTGTTGAGCCTCAGTTGTCACATTTCACTTGTTCACCTGCTGTGATGTTCACTGCAGGAAGACAAGTCCAGAGTTCACTCAGCCTTTGGCAGCTTCACACAACATCAGCAAAGAGACATTTCAACATGTGTAATATCACACTGTGTGCGTTTGTTGACAGGAGTCACACCCTGAAACACTGATGCTGCATTCAGGTCACATGGGAAAGATGGGAGAGAAGAGTTTCAGCTCTCAGCTTGGAAACAGTATTTGGGAATGTGAGATCTGAGGCCGTACGTTCAGATGTCTCTGACTGGTTGAACTGTGATCAAACAACATGGAAACACTTGTGAGCAAATGTCAAGAATCAGCTCCACAGTATCTGTTGTCTGATGTGTGTGTCAGGACTTTGAAGTGTGTGTAATAAATCCTCTTCACTGACTAAACAATGTGTGGGTTGTAAAAGGCCTCAGAAAACTGGTGTCATGTCTGTGTGACCACGCTGTTTGAGTGAGGAAAGTTAAAGGACAGAGAGCGACTGACAAACTCTTCTGCTGTAAACATCAA
This sequence comes from Epinephelus moara, assembly GCF_006386435.1. Taxonomy (NCBI): domain Eukaryota; kingdom Metazoa; phylum Chordata; class Actinopteri; order Perciformes; family Serranidae; genus Epinephelus; species Epinephelus moara. Next base: position 1,322,498 of record NC_065526.1, on the reverse strand, counting down.
CACTGGACTTTGTGGTGTTTGAGGAGGAAAAGTGCGTCAGTTGTGCTCTCAGATCAGTGTCACATTTTCTCCATCAGCTTTGTTTGAGACCCTGGAATGAAGACAGGAAGAAAAGACTTTGTTCATGTTTGTTTATTCATCATGTAAAGCTTCAGTTTGTTCACACATCCCATCAGTAAAGTCTGTTCAATGATTTCATGTTCACATTCACTTCATCCACACAAGAATCTCAGCTGTGTACAAGAAAAGAATCAATCATCTCCTTATTGATTCTGATCAGGATCATCAACAACTACAACCTCTGCTCTGCCAAACAAATCAATGTGAGCACACATTTCTTTGCACAGAGAACAAAGTGTGGAGGATAAAGGAGCTCTGCTGCTTTCTCTCTTCACACACAACAACATACAAACACATCAATACAAAGATTGATCAGACATTTAGAGCCCAGAGAAGTGCACATTATTTTCATGCAGAGAAAC
>NC_065526.1:1317542-1320275 GCF_006386435.1 Epinephelus moara | reverse complement strand
CCCCGGATCCTTCAGTAGATCCAGACAGATGGAACAAGAGAACTTTAGGGGGTCCAGCTGAGCTCCTTGCTGCGCCATTTCAGCTCGTGGCAGTGACTGTGTGAGTCTCACTTCCTGAGAAGTGAAACTAGTCTGAGCTCTGATCTCAGCATCATGTGATCATGCAGTGAATGCAGCCTGTCAGCTCTGTCACGTCACCACCATGTTGGTTCCACCCATCTATAAAGTGCAGATGTGAAGGGGAGGGAACAGAGTGGAGCTGGCTGTGTGTGAGAGCAGGAAGAGGAGGGAGGGCTGATTCCAGGGAGACCAGCAGCACTTTGGACTCTGTTTCCTGCTTTCAAATGAAGCCTCAGTTCAAACCTGCTCCCCGTCTGAAAACACTCCAGTGTTCAGTTGTTAAATACTTGTTAGCTCATGCACGTAATCTCCACGGGGTCACCCCCACCCCCAATGTATGACAGAGGGAAATCTGACCCCCACCAAAACTGTCATCCATCCATACAGGTTCAAGCTGGTGTGTTTAATGACACTCAGTCGAGTGGAGACAGCATTTACTCTGCTGGCAATGAGCCAAAGAAGAAGATAGATGAGATGAGATAAAACAGTCAGGTGACAGTACTGAGCTGTGTCACTGTGAACTGATCAGGTAATCATTATCTAGTTGTTCAAAACACACACAAGGAGTGCACACTGTGTGTGGTGCACAGTCTCTACCACTCTGTACTGTGTGTAACTCAACATCCTGTTCACACTCACAATGCAGAGAAATGCTGTTTTGTTTTAATGAAACGTGCTGATATACAGACTGTGTGTGTGTGTGTGTGTGTGTGTGTGTGTGTGTGTGTGTGTGTGTGTGTGTGTGTGCACGTTTGGATACTGGAGTGTGGCTCGGGCTGCATATTGCTGTCTGAACCTGACCTGAGTCACAGAGTAGTCACTGAAGCCGTCACGCACACTGTGTTTTATGTCCCAACCAAACCTGAATCATCTTCATCAGCCACACCTGTCAGGTGGATGGATTGTCTTGGAAAGGGAGAAGTGCTCACTGACACCAATTTGAACAAGTTTGTGACCAAAGTTTGAGAGGAATGTTTCTGTTGAGTGCATAAAAACTGTCAGATCTTTAACCTCAAACTGTGGAAAATGAGAGGAAACACAAGTGTTGCATTTGAAGTTTTGTCCAGTTTATTAGACAGTAAAAAACAATAGGTGCTAAAATACCAAATGGTGCAGGCGTGGATGGATCACTGAACAGGCCTACTGGGCACAGGTCCAGGGGCCCAAAGTGTCAGAGGGCCTCCAACAATGTCACGAAAATGAACACATGCTGACCAGGAAGAGACTCAAAATGACCTCTGAGAGACACAACAAGACTACAGAGAGATACAAAACCACAAAGAGCTCCATAATGACAACAAGGAGATGCAAAGAAACTGCAAAAAGACACAAAATGTACGACAGCGTGTTTCACTTCCTGTCGATGTCCAGCAGCTTCACACAGCCACTGAAGAGGGGCGGGCATGTCTGAAGGAGGTGTGTCGCCCTGCGTGATGTCACAACAGATACTGACTGATTCTTTTGGCTCTCTGTGACCAAGAAATGCATTTCTGTCACTTGTCATGTGAAATCCTGATAAATGTCTTTATTTAAAGATCAAACGTCACATGTTAGAGTGTCCTTCACTGTGACCATCCCAAGACACACCTGTGTAGTAATGATGGTGTTTATCGGCCCGCCCACAGGCCCTCCTGTGATTTCAATTTGATTTGGTTTGCTCATACGACCTGTCGTTAGAAGGCTTCACTTCTAAAGGTTCCATTGATGTGGACCTGCTCAACATACAGCCACCACAGCAGGTTCAATCAACACTTCTGTTCTGTCAGACAAATAAACAAACAGTTATAACTCACCAATGAAGCCTCGTCATAATCCACTGATCGTTAATATTCCAACATAAGCCCCAACACACTCCCAAAGGTCCAGACGATCTGAATCCAGTGAAATATTTGGTCCAATCACGTTATTACATCCACAGACATCCACCAACTGCATCATTTCAAATGTCCATACATCTCTTCTCCTGTTGCATGAACATATTGCTGATAGCTGTGCATCAAAATGGCCGCTGATCCCTGACCTTGTGATTGACACCTCTCTTGAGCCAATAGGAGCTTCCATGTCCTCTCCACGGCCTACAACAGCAACCAAGAGCCTGTGTTGAAAGGAAGGGCCCGCCTCCCGTCTCAGGGTGCAGAGCCAATCAACAGCCAGCAACTGGCCTTATGGGTCCTGTAGTCAGTGACGCACCTAAACAGCGGCCATCTTGGTACAGTGCCACTCGCTCCTACAGCGCATTACATCTTTATAAGAATGACGTGTTTGCACTATTAAAGTGATCATAAATCGCTCAATCATCAACATATATTCACACGGGTTTGTTACAAGCGTCAGACATGGAGGTCGAAAATTCAGTGAATAATTCTTCTTTGAGATTGTGGAGTACCTCTTACCTCCGTAGATGTACATGCATGACCGCCACTGCTAGCCCTGTATCAAGATGGCGGCGCTTTGGGCACGCCCCTCCACAGTCAATCAATCAATCAATCAATCAATTTTATTTATAAAGCCCAATATCACAAATCACAATTTGCCTCACAGGGCTTTACAGCATACGACATCCCTCTGTCCTTATGACCCTCGCAGCGGATAAGGAAAAACTCCCCAAAAAAA
>NC_065526.1:1314528-1314663 GCF_006386435.1 Epinephelus moara | reverse complement strand
TTACAGTGGTTTCAAATCTGCCTTTCCATGCACGGATGGCTGCTTTCCTACACAACAGTGAATGGCTTACTCAATTTGTGAAGCCACTGTTGAGTTGCTACTTGCCAATTAGCTCAGAGCGGTAGATGACCGTCT
>NC_065526.1:1298808-1314438 GCF_006386435.1 Epinephelus moara | reverse complement strand
ACTGTTGAGTTGCTACTTGCCAATTAGCTCAGAGCGGTAGATGACCGTCTTAGGTTCCAGAGGTTGCTCAGAATTGCCTAAAAATGCCCGGACCCAACCCATCGCTGCGCAGCAGCTATAATTAATAAAGGTTTTCTAGAAGTGTTTTTATGAACAGTCTGTCTGTGTTGATTAGTTTTTCACTCATATTCACACATTTAGTTCATTGTTTTACCCTCTTTTCTTTGAAAAGCACCTGAATAACACCGAAGATAAACATGTAAAATCTACTTTAAACTTGGAGGGTGTGAGGCTTCATGCTATGGTCCCATTGTGTTTTCCGGCTAATACCTGCCCATTCTGATCATCTGTAGCATCTTTTTTCAAGAAAATATTAAGGCGAAGATAAAACAAAAAAACCTAAGCATTTTATTTCAGTGTGTTGAAACGTGGATAACTCGGTGAGAGACGCACTCACAGTGATTTTGACTGTTGGGAAAAAAACTTCAGGGTGTTGCCTTTCAAATGAGACCATGCATGTACTAAAAATGGAGGAAGAACGGCTTTCAGTTCACTCTGGGTATGACTTGTTTAAGAGGTGAATTTCACTTAATCAGCATCTTGATACGGTACACCTGCCAGGTGGATGGATTGGATGGAGGCGCTCACTTCCACTGATATAATGTTTGACAGATTTCAAGAGAATCGATGTATTGAGTGTATGAAAAAGTCTTAGATCTTAAACTTAGACCTGTGGGAAATGGGAGCACAAGCAAAAAGCTGAGATAGTAAATATATAATTTTTATGCTGATGATACACAGATGTACCTGACTGTTAAGTCCCGTCTCCAACAAACCCTTTCAGTCCAGTCCCTTTGGAACCAGCAGTAAGCCTTCAGACATGGTACCTAGACCCTCGGTCTGTTCAGACAGTCCTCTTAAATGTGGGCGGGGTTGTTGTCACTCACTGCTCCGTCCAGCACTCGCTGTATTTCCTCATCAGCGGTGACACAGATGGAAGTCTGCACCTGGTTTATCGTCCACAGAACGAGGCTGCACGCCCACATTTTCACAACAAAATAGAACAGGCTGCAGTGAGAGTCTCTCTCCATGGGATATTTAAAAATAGCAGCTTTGTGCATTTAGTCCTTCTCAGGCAAGCTCAGGGGTTTAGTGTTGCTGTAGCCCACAGGAAGTGAGGATTAGAATATATGACCTTCACATAATCCGCTCCAAATTAATCTATATTTTTAAAGTCATTACTAAAAGTGTGTGTCATATAAAAACTAAAGTGATGGTCAAAGTTGTCACAGTGAAATTTAAGGTGTGCTGATGGATTCACGTCATCAACTCATGCATTGAGTAACATTACAAGTTAACGTTCCACCTTAAAAGTTGCCGGCAGTCGGCCCAGTGAATGAAGTTATTGTTTTCTCTTTCATTTTATAGTTGTATAAGCTGGGTATCAAAAAAAAATCCTCAGCTGAACTCAGACAAAACAGAGCTTGTTGTCATCGAGCCCCGACACGTTACACAACAAATTCTGCCTTTGGCTGGTCTCCTGTTGGAGAATATCAAATCTCAGAGTCTGGTTTGACAGTAGTTTAAGTTTCGAGCAGCTTGTGCAGTCATGTTTTCATTATCTTAGAAATATTTCAAAAATACGATCCATTTAAACTCTAGGGATTTTACCCGCCTTCATCTCTTCACACCTGGACGACTGCAGCAGCCTCTTTTCCAGCCCGAATAAAAACTCTATTATTCAACTGCAGACTGTTGCCTCTTTACACCGGCTCCCAGAATGTTTTAGAAGAGATTTTTACATTTTACTGATGACTTGTACGGCTCCTCATGGCCTCTCTTCCAGCTATATGTCTGACCTCTTAGTGCTGACACACAAGGATGTACTTTGAGGTCCTCGGGCAGCAGAGGTGTTTTGTCTGTTCCAGAGGCTAAAAAATAAAGGGCCCAGTGTTTGCTGTCAGGGCCCCGAGGCTCTGGAACAATCTGCCTGAGGAGATCAGGTCAGTCGAGTCGGTGATCTCTTAAAGTCCCTTCTTGAGGCTATCTTCCATCTGTCATAATTCCTGCTGCTGTAAAGTCCAGCAGATGAACTCACACTGCAGTGATCTGTAACACACACCACACATTCACACAAACTGGTTCCTGTAGTAATTTTTATTACTCAAATGTTAAGTTTGGATTTACAGGCACATGGGGACAGACAGGGTTCACTCAGGTCCTCACAGGGCTGGAGACAATGACGTCGCGAAACACAGCACAGCGGCGCCCACAGGCTGAGCAGCACACACACATCACCGCCTAAGACAACAGGGTTACGATACAAATAACTGGTACATTATAACTTAAAATACTGTTTATACATCGTGTGTGTGTGTGAGCTGCACGTCCTGCAGAGCGGCCGTCTGGATGGAGGGAGGAAAATAAAATGACAGTAACAAGTCAGAGAGAGTCCAGTTCTCCTGGTCGACATGTCAGATTCTCTTTCACCAGTCAGTCAGACACTTTTCAGGTTTTATCAGCTGTTTCTCTGCAGAAGCTGACAGTGAAGATTTTTTGCAGTTTTCTGTGTTCAGGACCTGATTTAAAAAAAATAACCCTGCTTCAGTACCGACACGAGGAGACGGCGTGAGGGAACGAAGACGACGAGGACATATCTGTGAGATACAACGTGGACGCCCCTCGACGGGACTGTGATTACAACCAAACTTTATATTAAGGCACAAAAACACTAATTAAAAACAGTTAACTACTGTAGCAACGTGTGAGCGCGCTCGTTATCTCCATGAAGTCAAGCCAATAAAATTCAGTATGTGATGTCCTGATAGGTCAAATGGTCAAAACATAACAAAAAAATTCAGTTAGGGTGAATTAACTTGTGAAAACTCACAGAGAATCAATAAAACACAAATATTGGCATCGCTATGAGGCAGCAACACGGAGCCTTGTATACAAGCAAGCATATTATAATCATAACATACCACAGACGTTATCATAGATATTCATATATAGATTTAACCTGGAGGTTTCAGTTGATTGATTGTGATAATGTGGCTGTTTGCATGTTGGAGTTTTATTTCTTGGAATCAGCCAGTCCTGAATCATTTAAGCATATATTTACACAAATAACAAATTCCTCACTCTAAGTCATAATAAAAAACATTCACACAAAAATATAACATTTGAAATAATTATTAGCACCAGTGTATCAGATAAAATTCTCGCTACGCAAAATGTACAAAGTTGCATAGTGTTGGATTTAGCCTGGAAGAGAAATGTTAATGTGTGATGGGTAGAAACACCAGTGATAAGCAGCAACTTCTGGGACAAGAACAAGAAAAAGGCCGTGGTGTTAAAACATCAGAACATCAAATGGTGTTTGAACGCGGTGAGAAGTGTCAGAGCTGATTGAAAGACGCGCCTACGGAGCCGCTGACGTCCTGAAAGCTTCTTCTTTACCTTGTGTGCACACGACGTGCAGCGAGGTGCAAATTTCCTGCATGCGCAAGTCAATAACGGGCAACTCTAACGCTAAGATGACTTCCATTTCTTTTGGGAACAAAAAGGTAACTTGGCACACAAGCTAATGTCTTGCAAATAGAGGATAGTAACTTGTAAACGTAACCCTGCATCATGTGGGAACAAGATACTAAATTGTATGGATCTCAGAGTAACAAGATATTCACTCATCTTGTTCCCAAAACATCCACAGACTGTGCATACAAGTTGATATCCTCTGCGAGAAAGTTACTATCTTGTTCCCACAAGATATGTTCGCTGTGGGAACAATTTCATATCTTGCATGTACAAGACAACAACGAGCAACTCTAACACTAAGATGACATCCAATTCTTTTGGGAACCAAATAGTAACTTGGCACCCAAGATAATGTCTTACGCATAGAAGATAATGACTTATAAACCTAACCCAACGACACGTGGGATCTTGGAGTAACAAGATACTCCAAGATGGAGTAACGAGAGAACATACTCGGGTGGAACGTACGTGGAACGGACTCCGCGGAGGTCCGCGCAGACTCAAAGCGGACGCCGCAAGCCCTGTGCGCGCACAGCTCAGATTTTACGACTGTGCGGACTCCGCTCTGCGCACCAGTGACTGCTCAGCATGTAGTTTTCACATCGCGGGGATTTTTCACGGACATTTTTACAGGAAACTACAACACGGAAGTGTGCTCGACTATGAAAGCCCGAATGACTGCTGACATTCCTCGCAGAGTCCGCTCCGCTTATAGTACACCCGAGTATGTTCCGGCCTTTAGTGTGTTCCCAAAACATCCATATATTATGCATACAACTTAATAAGCTTTACGGACAATTTACAATTTTGTTCCCACAAGACATGCAGGTTGTGATATGAGATATGAAAGAAGACAACGATGTCGTGGGAACAAGACAATATCGTTCCCACAACATCCATATCTTGTGGGAACAGGTAAATATCTTGAGCGTGCAAGACAGTATCTGCCAACCCTAACTCAAGATCCATACCTTGGAAGAAACATATGTTGTGGGAACAATCCAGTATCTTTTACTCTAACCTGAGATCCATATGATGATAACATGATACCATTTTACGTCCCATTTGCATGCACAAGTTACTATTTTGTTCCCACACGATCCAAAAGTTGTGTGCGCACGTTGATATCCATTCACGCAAGAAAATATCTTCTAACCTTCGGCTCCAGAACACTTAGGAACAAGAAACTAAATTGTCTTGTGCACACAAGATTTATAAACTGATTTTTTCAGGGCTTCAGAGGCTTCATATTCGCCAGCGGCGTGGGCGTGGCTTTACTCGACATCACAACCCACTGGAGGCGAAAATACTGTTGAAGAAAAGAGAAGTAAAATACTCTTCCTCTGCTGTTTGTGTGTCAGGCACGAACCTTTGGGAGAAAAGAAGAGAGGATTCCTTCACTGTGGTTTCTGAAAACACGGTTGGTGTAAAAATGAAAACAAAAAAACAAACAAAAACAAAACAAAAAAAGAACGCCGAGGACAGCGGCGCTCTAACAGTGGGTAGCCGTGCATTCAGCTGGCTGAAAACTGTAAAAGTAGCTGGCGTGTCCCGGGCATGATGGGTAATACGAGCGGACACTCCTCGAAGTAAGAGGAACTTCCTGTCTGTGCAGACGGGTGCAGTCACGTCGGGTTTGTGGTTCTGGTTTTTCTCCGAGGCTCTTCCACCTCTCTGCACGGCTTCTCTACGCCGCTTAGTTCATTCTACCGTAACCACGTTACTGCGTCTCCAAAACAAAAACTAAAAACAAAACAAAAACAGCTGCTTCTCTTTTGTTAAAAACCGTGAACGTGGCTTGAAATGTTGGCTTCAAAGACAAGAATCTGAGAACAAAAAAAACAAAACAAAAAGGTTTAAAAACTGTTTTGGTAAAAGTTGGCATGTTCGCCAGAGTGTTAGACGTGAAGGGGGAGTGTTGGAGGTGGAGGAGGGCGGGGTTAAGGCCTCTCCAGAGACGGCGTGTTGAAGCAGCCGTCGGGTAACGTGTTCTTGATGTCGTTGAGGTTGGCGATGTCGGCGCGGATCTCGCGGATTTGCCGGTCGTAGTCGTTGATCATGTCCTCCTGAGTCCGCGCCACGTCGTTCAGCTCCGTCAGCTTCCTGTCCAGCTCGCTGTCGCCCATCTTGCCCTTGGCCCTCTTCAGGGACTCGTCGATCTGGTTCAGTTTGCTCAGGTCCACCTTGTCGATGTTTCCTGGAGAGGAGACCAAGGAGGTAATGAACCACTTTACTGGGACTTCAGACCAGTTTTCAGAGCGTAACAGAGTCTGTTCTTACCCAGCTGATCCAGCAGGGCGGTGATGGTGCTCAGGACCGTCTTCACGGCGCTCTTGGCCTTGCGGGCGTTGTCCTCCGCCTCCTTCGCGTTGTCTGACGCCTGAGGAAAAGTAAACAGTGATGATCCAACACAGAAACTGACTCTACAGATCACGCTGAAGCTCGTTGGAACCAGCTCTCACCATTCCAGCCATCATCATGTCTTGGTCGGCCTCGGCCTTCTTCCTGGCCAGCTCCTGCTCCGTGGCGTCCAGCTGGTCCATCATGTCGCTCACCTCGTTGTCCAGCTTGGTGGTGTCCTGGAAGGCCTTCTCTGCGTCCTCCTTGGTCTTGGCAGAGCCCTGAGAGGACACACAGGTTGCGTTCACACACCTGATCAACACATTTTAAACCTGCAGACATCAGGTGGGTTTCTGTCGTACCTTCTGCACGTTGCCTGCGATCCTCTCAGCCTCCTCTGCCTTGTTCTTGGCTTCTCGGGCATCAGCGGCCGCGTTGCCGAGAGCCGCCTCCGCCTGCTTGGTCTTCTGGTTAGCGGCTATGATGGTGGCGTTGATGGTGGGGATCTTCTTTAAAGCTTCCTCAGCTGCGGTCTTGTTGTCGTTGACCCTCTTGTCAAAGTCTGCAGGAAGTTACGAATTAAACAAAAACAATCCAGACGAGAACACAAGTTACATCAGTAACTGAGTCACTATGAAGCCACTAATTCACCCAGAACACCTTCATTTATAACGAGGTGTTCAGTTTGGCAGACAGAAATCTCTGAAGATGTCCATTAATAAAACAGCTTGGTCTCCAAAGCCCTTAATAAACAGTACATTTAAGTCTTTCTTAAAGGCTCGATGACTTTCTCCTTAATTCACACATTAATGTGAAAAATTTGTCAAATCCATTAATGTATATGATGTTATTAAGGTTAAGGGACCTTGGCCTAATGATATCTTAAGGTTTCTTATACATGTATTTCACAGATTTGGTCTAAATTAATAGAAACATTAATGAATAATATATTAAGGGGTTTTCTGCTTGGATCTATTATCACAAATTTGTGTTTCACAGATTAATATTACAGTAACTGCTGCGTTTGCACCGTATTCTTAATTAGAGGCCTTTACATTTTCCATTAAAATGCAAACTGATTCAATGGTGTGAAAATCCCTGAATGTTCACCTTAATTAAGACAATTAAATGTTTATATCAAAAGACAGCGTTTATACTGTTTTATTATTTGTTTTGCTGCTTTAAAAACCCTTAAACTAAGGAGATGTTCCAGTAATAAATTAATGTATTTTATATATATATATATATATATATATATATAATATTAATTCATCTATTCATTGATTCCAAATTTCAAAACATAAAGGTCCTTTTACACTACAAATTAAAGGGTACCTGTAAAGTTATAATGTAATGTAAAGACAGACAGACAGATGGACAGACAGGTACCTCTGAGGTCGTCCAGGATGCTCTCTGCCTCCCTGTAGGTGGACTGTCCCTTCTTCGCCGCCTCCTCAGCCAGAGCTTTGGCAGCATCGGCTCGAGCCAACAGCTGATCTGCCGTCTGTCGGTGACAGGAAACAGGAAACAGGAAGCCAGACGTCAACAACAACAAAACACATCCAAACATATAACATGTGTCTCTATTGCGTCGGTGTGTCCGTTAGCTTAGTTAGCTTAGCATAAAGGAAGCCACCCGTCCCGCCGTCACATGTACCTGCTGCTCACTTCTGCCTTTCTCCAGCAGTTTGCGCACTTCCTGCTCTTTACCCCTCAGGTCGTCTCTCAGGTCGTTGTACTCCTTCTCCGTCTTGTCGATGAGCTTGTCGAGGTCCGACGCCTCCTTCTTGATCTTACTGGCTTCATCCTGAAATACAAACAGACCGCTCGGTCATCCAGGAAGTCTAAATACATGTGATAAAAATCACTTCCTGTGTGCAGTATGTGAAGTCACCTCCAGAGCTTTGGTGTCAAACGGCGGGATGCTCGTCAGGTTGGCGAAGATCTTCAGAGCTTTGTTTCCGGCGTCTTCGGCCTCGGCCTGAACCTTGTTGGCCTGTTTCTCCAGATTCTTGGCCAGCTCCTTCGCCTCGTTGTACCTGAACGTTACAGCGAGAGCCGGTGGTTAAAGACAGAAGGAAACACGTTTATAAATGAGGTCACAGAGGGCGCCGTCAGGAGACGTACTTCTTGTTGAGCTCCTCGATCTCCTGACTTGTCCTGCTCTCTCCGTCCAGAGTCTTCAGCAGCAGGTTGTACGCTTTGGTCGACGTGTCGTTGGCGTCTTTGGCGATCTTCTCGATTTGGTCGGCGTCCATCTTGTGCCTGAGAGGAGCACAGACACATGACAGACAGAGAGTCAGTTTAGCTCCCACAGAGCCTGTGGTGCAGTTAGGGGGCCGTACACATGCTGCGTCTTTAACCGCCTGGAAAATGTGAGGTCGGGCGCAGTCGAGTGCGGCGGCAGATTGGTTGCTAAGCGACCTTGACCAGCACCGTATCACAACCTGTTACCTGAAATCCTGAGTGCAGAGCTGATCTACTTCCAGCAGCAGATGTGACGCTCTGACAGCTCTGCACTAACATGATCAACTCCTCCTCCATGTTTATCACACACTGATATTTACTGAAGAAGGAAAGATATCTGTGGGCTGTGATTGGCTGGTCCTCGTCACATGACATGCAGTGCAAGCTGCTGCGTTCCAAAAGTTGAACTCTGTATATTCAGGGCCCTGCTGTCACACCCTGAAAAACAGGCGCTCTGGCGTTTGTGTGCACCTGCTGCACGTCTACATTAAAAACACTGAATCTGAGGACACAAAGGACGCAGCAGGTGGACGACCCCTACTGAAACTTTTTATTGTTGCCAGGCAACCACCCATCAGCTCCTCACCCCAACCTTCCTGTGTCATCAATCTACTGTTAATCAGTGTGTAGCTGCTGCCATGTTGAGGCAGAGGGTGCTGTCTGTAGCTCTGGTTGAGGGCGAGAGGCTGTCAGCAGATAAACAGAGATCTGTGTGGGTACATGAGACCCTAAAAAAGAGGCTGGATCATGGGGAGTACCACCAGTTGGTCCAGGAGCTTCTCCTCCATCATGGACGTTTACAGGCAGATTTTAGGATGACTCAGGGGCAGTTTGACAACCTGCTGTCTATCATCAGGCCGTATAGCTCTGACTCAACTATTGCAACCACAACAATTAACGCAAGTTTAGTCTCTATATACAGACTGTACATTCAGTGAATGTAGAGTCTGTAGGCTAACCCTGGAGATCTTGCCTCCTGAAGAAGAGCGGAGGAGCCCTGAGTTTCCAGTTGTAGGCTGTTTGTAGTCCGTGTGATATTGACCAATCACGTTTGAGCCGGCTGCAGTTGTTGCCGGGTTAAACCGTCTGCGGTGAACTAACGAGACGGAACACCGTGAATTCTGCACAACTGATTTTTGTCCAACCACCACAAATCTGACGGGTAAAGTCTTTTTATTGCAGAGCTTCACTCAGCTCCTCTCTCTGTGTTCACCATCATGAGCTCAGTCACGCACACAGTGACAGGGCTAACTGTTAGCATCACACCGCTAACATTACAAAGCGGTTATTAACAGATTTAATGATGCTAAGCGCTGAAAAAGGTTGAGGCCAGCTCAACTTCCAAAGCTAGCACGTCACACCTGACCACAAGTATCAGGCGTCAGTTTGTAGCATCGTGTCTACAGCCCCTTTTACACTGCCAGATTTTCCACGAATGTTGGGCTGTTTTGCCGGCAAGCTGCGAGCGTTTAGACACACAGAGCCGGATTGGCGAGTTGATCCGAGGTGCCCAATTTTCCGCCTCGTAGGGTAGACATATTGGCAGAACCGTTTAGTCGGTGTTTACGTCACATGCTGAGCTACACGTTTTGTTACTTGCTCACGCCCCCCATTGCCCCGAAAAAGGCACATTCTGTATAAACAAAAGTAGGCAGGCGGCATTTTGCTGCACTCCCTGATTTTGTTTTTATACTGCCAATGCTGAAAAAAGACTGATTGGGCTTTCCTGCTAATTTGCACAATTCCTATTTAAAAAGGGCTACTGACTTTTACTGAAAATGAGTTGTAGCCTGTTGCATGTCGCTCATAGTGTGAATGCAGCATTAGCATCACATGGCTAACGTTACCCAACGGTTATGAACAGGTTTAATAACAGAGTCAAGTCATTTCGATGTCGGTGTGAGATTAACAGCTCTGTGTCACGTGTTAGCCGCTGCTGCGAGGCTTCTGCCCAAGTGCCGAAACATGATGAGTGCTGATGAATCATGTTGTGAAGTGTTAGCTTGTGCTAACTGGGCAGAGAGCAGCTCACAGAGACGGTCCTTTAACGCTGCATCAAACAGCAGGAACAGCTGATCCTTCAACTGTTGCTAAACTGCCATGGAATCAGACCTTTCAGGTGGCAACAACCCAAAACAGCCCACCAGATCCTGGAGGGACTGATTTTTATGACTGTTGACAGTGTATTCTGATTCTAACAGATCCCCTGAGTGAAAACCTTTGACTCCACTATGTCAACAAAATGAAACAAGAGTTTTGAGCCTGACTTTATCCAGTGTTCAGATTTCTGATCTGGAGACGTATATTTATCTCATTTTTACCCCGTTCAGAGAATCAAAACTTTGTGTTGATTCTGCTTTTTAATCTCAACTCTCTTCTTCATTCATGAAAAACTTGTTCTTCAGACTCTGTGAGCTCTGACACGATTCCCTCCCAGTCTGCGGTCTTACTTCTCAGCCAGCGTCCGAGCCTCCTCCGCCAGCAGCGTCATGTTGTTTGGATCTCCGGTGCCGCTGGGGGGCTTGATGTCCTGCGGACAGACGTCAAACATCAGCTCCGTTAGTAACCTATCAGGGCTCTGTTTTGGTAGACGATTGCTGTAACAGCAGCGCCATCACTCACCACTTTGCTGATGGCGTCCTTGGCCTTGTCCAGCTCCTGCCGGGCTCGGTCGATCAGGTTCTCGGCGTCTCGGACTCGGTGGCGGGCCTGGTCGGCCTGCGTGCCGGTGTCGTCCACCGTGTTGCGGATGTTCTGCAGTCGGTTCCACTGGGTGGTCAGAGTGCTGTTGATGTTGTTGAGGCGATCCAGCAGACCTCGGTCCACGTCTGCAGGGTCAAAGGTCAGTCGGGTTAGTCAGTTTTAAGTCAGTTAAACAGCTGATCTCAGGGCTGAGCTCGTGCCTGACACGTCGTTCCTGACATGTCAGCAGGAGCACAACATTTTCTCGTTCTCGTTCATTTAAAGTTTACGAAGCCTCTGAAGTCCTGTAAGCTTGTGTACAGCTTCATTCATAAGACAATGAAGTACTCTGGTATCGCTTCAGGACCATGTTAGGACGAGGGGGGGGGCAGTTCTCTGAGTCTGATACTGTTACAGGTAAAGTCAGGCTTTGGTGTCGGCTTCATGAATAAAATGTTACTGTTCTGATTGTTTTATGGCGGTTACGTTTGTGAGATTAAACTTTGTTTTCTTTATGGTTTTCAGATGATCAGTCAGTCTGGTGTTACCTTTGCTGGTCTGCGCCTCCACCAGCAGCTCCATGATGGCGCGCTCCGCCTCCTTCAGCCGGTCCTCGAAGGCCTTATCGCTGACGGTGTCCTGACCCGAGCCCAGGTTATCGATCAGAGTCTGCAGGTCGTGCAGCTTCTGCCTCTGCTGGTTCACCTGGACACACAAACAACACCTGAATTCATCACTGTGCAGAGACACACGAGTCCGTCCTGTTGTCCGTCTCTAACGTCCGTCCTCACCTTGTCTCTGACCAGGCTGTAGCAGGAGGGACACTGCTGGCAGCCCGGAGCTGAGCGGTTGTAGAAGTAATTCTCCTCACACATGTCGCAGCGAGCGCCGACGAAGCCGGGCCGACACTCACAGCGCCCGTCCTCCTTACACTGACCTGACTGGGAGCCCTCGGGGTCGCAGTCACAGGCTGCACGTCACACACACACACACACAGGTCATTAAACACACCCTGAGATATTATTATTATTTCATCATCAATGATGTCACTGCGCTCACGTTTGCATCCAGACGAGCTGAAACCGAAGAAGTTGACCTCGCAGCGCTCACAGTGCAGTCCGGTGACGCCGGGCTGACACTCACACTGTCCTGTGATGATGTCACACTGACCGTTGGTGGAGCCAATCGGGTTACAGTTGCATCTGCGGAGGAACAGCCAATAGGAAGGAGGTCAGAAGCATGAAGACGCTCATGTTGTTGTGATGTAACTGTGATGTCAACGCAGCAAACTCACCGTTCGCAGCCGTTGCCGCTCTGCAGGTTGAAGAAGCCGGGCTGACAGGCGCTGCAGTCGCGCTCGGCCACGTTGGGGAGACACTGACACTGACCGGTGACCTGAGAACAGCTCGTCTGTCGACCAACCGTACCGAACGGAGAGCAGGAGCAGGCTGAGGACAGAAACCAACCAATCAGAGAGCTCAGAGCAAAAAGCATTGACGGATTAATAGTTTCAAATATTATCGTCTATTAAAGTCTATTTGAACAGTTTTATTACAAATGCATTTCATTAGAAGGTGTAGGCTCATATTTGCTGAGACAGCCGGGCCTTCATCACTTGAGCGTACGTATGATCTGAGGCAGCTTCAGCGTGTTCGCAGAGTACGAACAAATTCATGTAAGAAAACACTGACGAATCCCAGATTTCTACTGAAACATTTGTGCGCACGGTTTCGTTCTGGTCTTCGCTGTGACCTCGTCCTGTGAGCTTTATTTTAAAGTTTCTATCCTGAAAAACAACTAAACTAAACCATCCCCGTCAATTATTTTAAAAAATCATTCCCCCAACAAAATCCTCAAAATAATTAAAAAGAAATCACCCACACAAAACCCCTTAAAATTATTGAAGTCTTAAAGTGTAAAGTAATCAGAAACTAAAGCTTTCAGATGATGTAGAGCAGGAAATAAATTTAAATATTTCCCTGAGATGTGGTAAAGTAGAAATTTAACGTGGCATGAAAAGAAAATACTCAAAGTACAAGTACCTCAAGTTTTTACTTAAGTACTCTACAGTACTTGGCTAAATGCACTTAGTTACACTACACCATGTGTACTGTGTCACACCCTCCCCCGCCGTGAAGCGTTGGCGCCCTCTGGTGGGGGTCGGGACAGTATTTAGAGTCTGATGTTGTCGGACTGAAGCTTTGAACAGCTGCTGCTGCTGGAGACAACGTGTATCAACAGCTGCAGACGGATGAACCTTTGGGAACTTCCTCTTACGTTTGCACTTGTCGGCGGGGTTGGTGGCCAGGGCGTTGCCGTAGAAACCCTCCTTGCAGCGGTCACAGAAGAAACCAGCGGTGTTGTAGATGCACTTGAGGCACTCTCCAGTCTCGCGGTTGCAGTTGCCGACGGCATTGGGGTCGATGTTGTCGCTGCACTTGCAGGCGCGGCAGGCTCGCACCGGGCCGCTCTGACCCAGGGGGTCACCGAAGAAGCCATCGTCACACAGCTCGCAGCGCTTACCTGTCGTCAGAATCAGAGTGTCACAGGTGACCTCAGGGTTTCTGGATTTAATGTGGTCATAGTGGGATTATTCAGGTGACGTACCTGTGGTTCCTGCGGGACAGTTGGTGCAGACCACCTCTCTGGTTTTGGGGACCATGGCGCAGGTGGCTCCGGCCGGACAGGGACAGGGCTGACAGTCGCTCGACGACCCACGGGTGGCGTCGCCATAGTAACCGTCTTTACAGCGTTCACAGCTCAGACCGGCCGTGTTGTCCCGACAGTCACACGCTCCTGGACGGACAGACAGACAAAACCCTGAGCTTTGTTTTCAGCTCAAACAGCAAACCAGTCAACAAACCAGTTAACAGACCAGTTAACAGACCAGTCCATAAAGCACTTAACAAACCAGTAAACAGACCAGTCAATCAGTCAAAAAATTAGTCAATATACCAGTGAACTAGTAAAAAACCTGGTAAACAAACGGGTCAAACAAATCATTCAACCAGTTAACCAACAGGTAAACCAGTAAACAAACAGTTTACAAACTAGTAAACAAACCAGAGGTGGGAGCCTCTCTAGTCAGTAACCAGTATAACCAGTATAACCAGTAGTGTTACCTGTGTTGGGGTTGCAGGCCTCGCTGTGTCCGTTACAGTTGCACGGCTCACAGGAGCTGAAGGCTCCGAGCTCCGGTCGGGCGCGGCGGTATCCCACAGTGCACTGCTCACAGTGTTGCCCCTGGTAACCCTGAGGACAGGTGCAGCGCTCCACCCAGCGGGCTGGAACACCTGGACCGCGCCTCGCCGTTACCAGAGAGACGTCGTCAAGGTAACCGGCACCTGGAGAGACAGATTCATTTTTACTGTGTGTGCTGTTTGTGTATTTTTGTTTTGTTTTTTTGTGTGTTTGGTGTTGTTGTTGTTGTTTATGTTTATATTGTTGGTTGTTGTGTGTTTGTGTCGCGTACTCCTCTCGCTGTAGGTGCCGCGGATCTTGATGGCGGTCAGGTTGTGAAGAAGTTTCTGGAAGTCGGCGTGGCTGATGGTCGGCCTCCAGGGGTAATCTGTGCTGTCATGGAGCCTGAACCACAAAACAACAACAACAACAACAACAGATAATGAGCCCGGATTTAATCCAGATTACAGATGAATCTTAAACTAGATGAATAGATTACAGCCAATAATCTGTTAAACTGATCCAGATTATCAGATCATCACACAGACAAAGCATACAACAATCTGTGTGGTGTATTACAGATGGTTTTATCGAATCTTAATCCAGATTATATTTGTAGAGATTATTAACAGAATTTTAAATTGGATGCACAGATTATGACAAAAAGAAAAACAACTAAATCCTCAGTAACAGATTATTAGAACACATTAAAACATCAGTCACGAAAAGAAAGTCAACTTTAATCCAGATTAACAAATTCATTGTCATATTTAAAACTGCGTGTTCAGATTATGTCTAAAATCCATCCTAAATCTGGACTAAATAATCCAGATATAGTCTAATTGGTGGCGAGAGACTAGTGATGAACAATGGATAATATAAAGAAAACTGCACATAATTTAACTAAAATGCAGATTAATTCACAGATTATGACCAAAAATCTGTCACCACATTTTAAAATCAGACTAACAAACGACTGCAAACATCGGCCCAACCCGGATCAGATAATCTGACTGGTCTCACCTGAACACGTATGTCTGCATGTTCTCGTTGGGGTAGGCGTTGCCCTGGGCGATGAGCGGGACGGCCACCCTCAGGTCGGCGCCCTCCAGGACCAGATCCTCCGCCGACAGCCGAGTGTCCCGCCGATCCACCCGGAAACTCAGACTCAGGTTCTGTCCATAACTCAACATCTGGTTCCCCAAGAACTTCTCTGTGACGAACAAAAAAAAAACACCTGGATGTGAAACACTGAGTGAACATCAGCTGGTCAGGTAAACTTTAAAACGTCCGAATTTTATGTCTTCAGTCATGTCTGGTCCGCACTTCAGGGGTTAAGATTAATGTTGGGATTAGGATTCAAATGAGGCAGTGGTTCACTGATTGTTGGTGGATTTTAACCCTACGACCTTCTCGCTGTGAGACGACAGAGCTTTATCCAATGAAACTAAAGTCCTGTTTCCACCGAGCAGTTCAGTTCAGTTCAGTTCAGTTCAGTTCAGTTCAGTTCAGTTCAGTTCAGTTCATAGTTTCTGTCTCCACAGTGTAAAGTTGTGGATGGTCCCAACAGAAGCGTTCCTTAGCGTCCCCATGTTTGGTCCCCCCTCTGTTGGGGTACCTAGCACACAGATCTGGTACTAAAAG
>NC_065526.1:1291885-1298545 GCF_006386435.1 Epinephelus moara | reverse complement strand
AAATACAGCGAGTGCTGGACGGAGCAGTGAGTGACAACAACCCCGCCCACATTTAAGAGCACTGTCTGAACAGACCGAGGGTCTAGGTACCATGTCTGAAGGCTTACTGCTGGTTCTGAAGGTACAAGTTCAGAGTGAGTCTCAAATCACATCATTCTGCTCTTTTCTTCTTCATCTCCTTAAAAACCTCAAATTACCGACAGATGGTGGAGCATTATCGCCAACACTTCGGCTTCTATTCGACACAGTACTGGTACTTGTGGTTACATCCAGAGGTGTGCCACGTCATATTGATGATGATAATCCCGGAATAATTTTTAATAAGATATAAAAAAATTCATACTGTGATACTTGGACTTGTTTACATATTGTCATACTGTTACTGACGGCAACAACAAGCATGACGGAAAGCAAAAAGATCAGCGACTCCTTGGTGGTTCCAAAAACAGCAGCAGCTTCAGTAGTGTGGAATAAACTGTGGCGTCCTGAATGTTTTACTTCTTAGCGCTCAGAGGGAACTCATTCAGCGGCTCCTGATACGCCTCCAGATGGCATCAGTTTGAAATGTTGCCGGTAACAATGTAAGATAAGAGGCTGACGGTCCCTACAGGGCCGGCGGGAGAGGAGGTGGACGGGTCCAACAAACGCTGGATTTAACTCTGTAACAATGTCAAGCCAAACCAAGATGTTTTTTTCTAAACTTAACCACCTGCTTCTGCCGCACAAGCAAATGAACGTGAATGTGTGGTGTTTTACTGACGTTAGAGCTTTATTTTGAAAAGACTGTCTGCATCTAACGAACAGAAACTGCACATTTCCTGTGAAAACACAAGTTTATTTTGAAAAGACACGATACATGTAAGAGGTGTACATTCACATGCTGCCCTGGCACGTCAACAGACGCAGGAGGAGACCTAGCGCATAAAAACTATGATGTTTGACGAGCTGGGATGAGAACGTGTTGGTATCACGTGATACTCATAAAACAAAATGGTCAGACAGTTTAGATTAGTCATGTTGGACATATTTGGGGATTCTTATGAACGTATTTTAAACAACAGCCATAATAATGTGCAGTCAAAAGCGTTCAGAACATTCTGTTGATTCCAAACTGTTTCCAGGCCTGGATAACTTTTCCAGGAATTTCCATGGTGATGTTTTAAAAGGCAGGATTTTCATATTCAAAATGAGCAAACATCTCTGATCTCAGCTTCCCTTTAACAGTTTTCCTGAGGCCAGTACCTGAGTGCTCACATCAGGTTCAAGTTTCCCAGGTGTAGCTCAGCGTTAAAGTTTGGTGGAGCGCCTGGTTCTTCTCTTCTGTCACAAACTGTAGAGACGGCTACAGACTCACACGACTGACGGAGAGACACCTTGTGCTTTCAACCTGCACACTGCAGCGCTGCGACGCACTCTGCAGCAGGACCCAGTGAGACCAGTTAGGAACCAGTATGGCTCTGGTTGGTGTGATGGTCGGGGTAACGTGTAGCTGTGTTTGATTGGATCATCTAGTCAGTGAGTAATGCATACGTGTGTGTGTGTGTGTGTGTGTGTGTGTGTGTGTGTGTGTGTACCTGGGGCTACGAAGTACATGGGGAAGTAGTCGTCTGAGATGAGGGAGATTTCCTGTCCGCTGGGAGACCACTGGACGGAGACACTGGAACCATCACGCTGCTGACCGCTCCACTGCTCATCATCTGACACACACACACACACACACACACACACACACACACACACACACACACACGTTACAGCACTTTACACCAGCGACACACATCACCGTGGTTACACTTAGAAACTCTCCTCAGTTTGTTTCCCTGTGTGTCGCCTGCAGGGGGCGTTACCTCTGTAGAAGGAGGAGGTGACGGTGTGGACGCTGAAGCCCTCGGCGCTGTCGCACACAGACGAGTGCTGGAAGCAGAAGCAGGGGGTGCAGCCCTGAGGGTTGTTGGGGTCCAGGTTGAAGTAACCCAGTTTACACCTGACGGAAAGAAACAGACAAATGTCACTCCCTCCACGTCTGAAATACGAGCGGTCAGGGCGCCCAGCGGCTCGGTGGGCAGAGCAGGCATCCTTTATATGAAGGCAACGTCCTTGCTGCAGCAGCGGGTTTGCTCTCGTCACAGCCAGACTCCATTGAGAAAACCAGTAACTCTAGCTCATTGAACACAGAGCTGCTGGTCGACTGCTGCCTCCATCAGGTAGTTAGTGTGTGTCACTGTGTGACTGTGGTGAATCTGAATTAACCCTTGAATCACCAAAGTCACACAGTGGCACACACTAACCAACAGATGGAGACAGCAGCAGACCAGCAGCTCTGTGTTCACTCATGTTAAATCACTGGTTTTCTCAGTGGAGTCTGGCTGTGAGGAGAGCGATGTAATGGTTTCATTTTCCTGTTGTAAATCAGTCTGACATGATTCAGGTGAAGCAGTGAAAATATTCTAAATACAGTGTACACTTCAACTGATTTTTTTAGGTGACTAACATATGTTTTGTTGCTGACCCCTCCACAGCAGGATAATGTTTAGCTTCTACGTCAGACTCCAGCCTGCTTCTCCAAACTGACATCTACTGTATGTAATGTACTGAATATGGATAAGTAATTAACCTTTACTCCTGACACAGAAATATCTCCGGTTATGTTTTTATGAAGTCTAAAGGTCCAGTGTGTCGGATTTACGCCGGAATTCCACTGGATGGAGCGGTGCAGCTCCGCCCGACAGCAGGAGTCACGAGGACCCACGAGATCTCGTGAATTCACGCCTAATCACCATCGCAGAGGAGTTCTAACTACAGTGCCTGATCTGAAAATACAAGACCTGAATGTCTCGATCTAGAGTCAGTGTTTGGTTTGTCCCTTGTGGGCTACTGTAGAAACATGGCGGTGCAACATGGTGATCTCTGTAGACGAGGACCTGCTCCCTGTGTAGATATAAACGTCTCATTCTGAGGGAACCAAAAACACGATTCTCATTTTCAGCTGATTAAACACTAAAGAAAACACACTGATTATAAAACTTCAGTCACATCATCATCACTGTCATCTTCATCATATATAAACTGCACATCACAGGGTGAATTAAAACCCGCTGACAGCTACATGGTGTCACTGAGCAGATGTCGTCACTGTGTGAGTGTGTGTGTGTGTTACCTGTCACAGCTGAAGCCCTCCACGTTGTCTTTGCAGCGACACTGTCCTGTGTTGACGTCACACTCCTGAGTGCTGCCAGACGGCGAGCAAGAACAAGGCCTGACACACACACACACAGAGAGACAGGAAGTCAATGAGCCAGATAATAAAACATGAGGAGAGCGTGAGGCCCAGCAGACAATCATGAAGATCTAATAATGTTGCAACATGTTTTATTGTTCCAGCAGGGGGCGCTCAGAGTTCAGTCTGTGCTGAGTGAATCATGATTAACATCAAACATAGTTCAGGAACATTGTTTTCATCTGACACAAAGATCTCAGAGCTGCAGCGACTGATCTCTTGTTCCTGAGGACTGGGACAAAACCTGACTTTTTTGATTCATACATTTCTATTATCATCATCATCATCATCATCATCATCATCATCATCATCATCACCAGCTTCCTCCCACAGTCCAAACACATGCAGGTTAATTGGTGACTCTAAATGGCTGCTTTAGGACACCCAAAGGAAACACTGGGTGTGTGATGACGTTTCCACCAAACAGCTGTGAACTGTCCAGATATGCAGAAACCTTCAGTGACTTGTGTCGTCTTGTTTCCCCGTGCCTCCACTCTTTGTGCTAAGCTAGGCTAAACACATCCTGGACCTCTGCACTGGACGCTCGCGCTGCAGCTAAACATTGTGTTGATTATTGATAAATCTGCTGATTATTCTCTTTAGTTATTTACTGTACAGTTTAACTGTGACGTCTTGTTTAATTTGTTCAGAACAAAATCAGAGAGAGGACAGAAAAGTGAGGGGCGGAGCCACAGACTGTTCCTGCTCAGAAGAATTACTGAAATGATTAACTGATTATTAATTGCTGCAGATACATTTTCTGTAGACTGACTGAGTGATTAATGGTTTCATCTCTGCTGGAGACTAAACTAAAATCCTTCTCCTCGTCCGATGCATTTGGAGGCAGAGATGTGGAGAATTTACAGAAATGTCGTACTGCTCCTTTAAAGCCGGATCACTGAGTGTTGGTCCGACAGCAGGACTGTGAAACATTTTCTCTGGACATCAAAACATCAGCGTCAGACACCTGATCATCATCAAAGCCCAGTCATTAGTGGGTTTAGGAGCAGCTGTTGTTACCTGCAGCCGGCCTCGGTCAGACTGTGGTACCCTGGCTGGCAGCGGTCACACTTCTCTCCGCTCACTCCTGGTTTACACGCACACACACCTCTGTTGTCACACTGAGGAGACTCCGAGCCTGAAAACACACACACACACACACACACACACACACACACACACACACACACACACACCACGTGCAAACAATCAGCTCCCATTAACAAACCATTACAGGCTACAACTGGTGTAACTGGGACTCACACAGCAGCTGCTTCACATTAACCAGCGGTTTGCTGCTGCGTTGGGTTAAATACCACCACAACCACAGAGCTCATAGCAGAGGTTTCACATGTTTTCACTCTCGCTGTGCTTCATGTGCACTCGCTCACACACTGAGGAGTGTTTTCACAGTTATGACACATTCTTTAATGGTTCCTCGTTTTCACAGCAGCATATTTGTCTCAAATCTGAGCGCACGAAGAGAACGGGCCAATGATGAAGGTCAAGTTAGTGAAACCTCGCAGCATTAAAATCATTATTTGTGCAGGTTAGACAGACAGCGGGAGTTTTTCTACAAACTCCAACATGAGAGTTAGAGTTCATGTATGACCCTGTGATGGTTTGAAAACATCCTGTCAGTGTCTGAACTCAGGACACGTGCATATAAAACTGAAGTTTGGCTGTGAATAAGGGCTGCCCCCTAACAGTCGACCACAAAGGTCATTAGTCTGCAAGACTTCATTTTTCAAGTAAAATGTGAGAGCTGTGCCCTGTCAAAATAAATCAAAACTTTACTTTGAAAGGGCAGACACAGGAAGTGTCCATGCTCAGCAGTCAGACAGGAGTCAGGTTAATTTCCAGGCCTAATCCTGACCCATCTGTAACATCATGTTTATCTAGAGGCCAAAGATGTGTGGTGTCACAGCTGAGAGCTGCTGTTCTTCCTCTGGACACTGAGATGATTCAACAACAGTGTGAGCTACTGTATATTCTCTATACTGTGCCAACGATGATGACTGACTGAACAGGTTTGAAAACTCATTTATATCTACGTCTATAAAACGTTTAAATAACAGCAGATGGAGCCACACCAGGCACTGGATTATGATGATTTGCCTTTTTGTGCAGCTAGTTCTAGCACTTGATGTTGTTTGATATGTCAACTCACCGACGCTGTTGCAGCCGCAGGGCAGGCAGCGGCTGCTGCTCGGGTCTCTGTAGTAGTTGTCGAGGCAGCGCTCGCAGTTGGGCCCGTCGGTGTTGTCGGCACAGTTCCTGCAGTGACCTCCGTGACCTGTGGCCCGGTACAGCTCAGCATCGAAGTAACACTCGGCGCTCTTCCCGTTACAGTCACAGGCTGAGAGACAGAAAGAGTGAAACGTTAACGGGAGTCATAGTGAAGTCCAGCCTACTGTGAGTCACCGTCAGCTCTGTTGTTACAGCACTGAAGTGTTGTAGTGAGCAGTAAGACTTTAGCACCAGAGGCAGGAAAGCAGTGACAGCTGCAGTAAAGCAGTAGAAGTATTAGTACAACACTGGGAGTAGTAAAGTTGAAGTAGATGTAGTTCTGAGGTGGTTCTATCAGGTCAGGTAGAGTAGTACTATGACAGCAGCAGTAAAGCAGTCTCAGGTCCAGTTCCGTCGGGTCACTCGTTGCCGTCTCACCACATAAACACAGGCCTGAGTATGAGCGTGCTGAACAACATGAATAAAAACTGCGCTGAAGCGTTAAACAGGTTAAATGAGGTGAAAACTCAGCTGTTCTTCAACATGTCAACGTACGATCAGGTTGCTGCAGTTTCCTGTGCTGACGTGAGAGCTGCAGGACAGATTAAGTCGACTGTGGGAGAAAAATATTCCCTGGACCCTGTTAGTCATGCATCTGCACTGTGATGTGAAGGAGGAGCTGACAGGAACTACAGCTCCCACAATCCCCCAGAGACTGCCGTGACTAAGGCTTTAATAAGTTTCCCCTCTGCAGGACATCATCATGTGATCTGTTCTGAAGGTCAGAACTTTCTACTCCTCTGTTTCTGTTTCTGTGTCTCCATGTTTCAGCTTTTGGACGTTAAAGCTGCTGATTTGATTTGTTCTGCTGGTGCGAAGAAGATGATTTACAGTAGATGAAGTCATGGCTGTACTTTGAGAGGTGGATATGTAAACTGCACTAGACTCATACTAGTATTAGCAGTAATCACAGGTGCAGTAAAGCAGCAGCAGCCACAGTGAAGGAGTCACCGTCACAATAATGCAGTAGCAGAAGTAGCTGGGCTGTAGTAGATGTAGTAAAGCAGCAGTAGACGTAGTAAAGCAGCAGTAGACGTAGTAATGCAGCAGTAGATGTAGTAAAGCAGCAGTAGACGTAGTAAAGCAGCAGTAGA
>NC_065526.1:1290791-1291773 GCF_006386435.1 Epinephelus moara | reverse complement strand
CAGCAGATGTAGTTAGGCTGTAGTAGATGTAGTAAAGCAGCAGTAGACGTAGTAAAGCAGCAGTAGACGTAGTAATGCAGCAGTAGATGTAGTAAAGCAGCAGTAGACGTAGTAAAGCAGCAGTAGACGTAGTAATGCAGCAGTAGACGTAGTAAAGCAGTTGTAGCTGCAGTAAAGCAGTAACAGACGTAGTAAAGCAGTAACAAATGTAGTAAAGCAGTGACTGATGCAGTAAAGCAGTAACAGACGTAGTAAAACAGTGACAAATGTAGTAAAGCAGCAGTAGACGTAGTAATGCAGCAGTAGACGTAGTAATGCAGCAGTAGACGTAGTAAAACAGTTGTAGCTGCAGTAAAGCAGTAACAGACGTAGTAAAGCCGTAACAAATGTAGTAAAGCAGTGACTGATGCAGTAAAGCAGTAACAGACGTAGTAAAACAGTGACAAATGTAGTAAAGCAGCAGTAGCTGCAGTAAAGCAGCGACACCGCTGAGTGGCAGCAGACTCACGCAGACACTCGTTGGCGTTGTCGGCGGTCGCTCTCCTCCACGGCCGGTCGTTGTAGAACGGTTTGCAGATGTTGCAGTCATCGCCATCCGTGTTGTGTTTGCAGTTACACACCAACCGTCCTCTGCTGTTCTTCACACACTCGCTGGCGTGGCCGTTACACTTACACCTGACGGCACAGAGACACACCTGTTACACCTGGACTACACACATCCATGAGACTGTAACCAGCAGTAAGGTCACCTTCAGCTAACGTCAAACACACAACACAAACACAGAGTTCACCACAGAGCTTTAAAAACTTTAGATTTCACATCTGAACTCTCAGAGTTCACGCTGAGCACACGGCGTGGTTGTTGTGATACTGTTCTTGGTTCTGATGAGGTTTTTCCGCTCGGTGGCTCTGAGGAAATGTTTTGCTAACCCTCCTCTGGGGGGGGGGGGGGGGGGGGGGGGGGTCGCTACAGGACAGGACT
>NC_065526.1:1283928-1290756 GCF_006386435.1 Epinephelus moara | reverse complement strand
GTGAGCCTGTGTGGGGGGGGGGGGGGGGGGGGGGGGGGGCTCGCTACAGGACAGGACTTGCTCAGCAGCCACCTTCAGTTATTGTCTCAGGTGTTTCTTGGCAGAGAGCACTGGAAAAACTGACGACGAGGAGCAAGACTGAAGCTGAGGCTGTCAACATCGTGCTGCTGCTGCAAAAAGCTGGACGGCCACAAACCTACGTGAGTCACCGTCTGCAGTTCCAGTCGAGTTTTTATGCTAATAACCCTCCTTCAGGCAGAATGAAGAGCTCGCACCTGAAAAGAAAAGACGACTGTCGTCCCTCTTTGTGCAGCTGGACTCTAGACGTCTGCAGGGGGCCGTCGTTTCATGATCCTGATTAAACTGATCTAAAATAAATAGACTGTAAGAGCTGGTGTGCTCATTCTTTTTGCAACAGAAACTTAAGACTTCGTCCTTTTGCACCATCACGTGTATGTGTGTGATGACATCATTATGTTATGTCAAAAAGATGGTTAAAACACTGACGACACCGTATTGTCCCGTCATGGCCTTGGGAGAAAGTAATGTGTTAGGTTGTTCCCACCTGTTAGGAATGAGTGTGAAATCTTTTTTTATGAATTTGATTTGTGTTTTTATTTTTTAAAATCTGATGGAAAAACATTTATGACATAGTTTAATACTTTTACCAGTTACTGTGGTTTATTGACTTGTGCAACGTTTTAGCTCAGGTCGTGCAGATCTTAGCGACATGAAGCATTTAAAAATAAAATGACGTCACAAAAGGCAAAAACACCAACATATGCCCAGTTTCTAAAGCAGAGTTCACAGGGTTAAAAGAGAATAAAGCCCCGACCGGTTATTTCTTCACATTTCTGTTATTATTCATAACTTTTATTTGTGTGTTGGTTGATGATCTTTGTTGGATGGTTGGATGAGATTCTGCTCTCTGCTGAGAGACTGAGAGTAAAACCAGTCTTGCTCTGAGTTTCCCGTCTAACACAGGGCTGCAAGTTAAAAATGTTGGGACAGTTACGGGGCGTCTTGAAGCAGGAAGCCTGGATATGTCAGAGCTGCTGTGATTGGCTGTCCCACTCAGCTCCCAGGTGAACAAGTTCAGGTAAATCACACTGGAGCGAACAGAGGAAAAGAAACCCCTCCTTGGATAAATAGAGGCTGAATTCTGCAGCTCTGACAGGTGCTGCAGCTCAGGACTCTTCCCTTTTCTTCCGCCCGTCATGTCGGTCGGTCCGCCCCATTCTGGTTTCCCTGTAATCCAGCCCTGCCGGCCAGGAATGCCTGGAATGCTGGCTGTGTAATGGAAATCTGCTCCACATTTCAAACAGATTATGGCTGTGGAGGCTGTGCAGCGGCAGCCTGTCTAACACTCCTGTAATGCCTGTCGAAACCTTTTTTTTTTTCTCAGACGTGCAGGAAAAGGAGTTCTTGTGTGGACTCCTGCGCAGGCCACAGGGAAGCAGACCACACAGTGACACATCGAGAGCAGCACCCACAAAACCACCTGACCACACTCAGTCATTCAGGAGAGTCTCCTCTGTCTGAGCAGGTCTCATGAAGCTGCTCAAACTTGTTAATCTAATCACAGTGGGACTACTCATGGTGGCGGAGTGCTTCACAAGATAAAACTCTCAACACGCACCATGGAGCTGCAGAATTCATCACAATATGGACTTCATCGGGTCACTGACGACGCCCAAAAGAGACTAACTTCAGATTGCATTCATGAAATCTCTCCTTACCGTCCTCCCACAGCGAAGTCAGAGATGGCGTAGTAGTAGGACTTGAGGACCTTGGGGTCGTTGAAGACCTCGTCTCCGAACGTGTTGAGTCTGTTCAGGGTCACTCTGATGTCGGTGGCCGTCACCCAGTCCTGCAACAGACACAACATGGACACAACTTTAGAGACTCCAGGCCTGTCATTTAGCAAACAAACAGTCTGGCAAGAGCAGGCGGCACATATATCCTTCAGTATGACATATTACATATTTCTGTGCCATTACTGTTGTTGTTCAGAGCTATCGAATTGGGACAAATCAAGTCCCATAAAAAAAAGAGGAAAAGGATTTGTATGTATGAAATGAATACGATTAATAAAATATTGTCTTTATTTAACTTCTTAACCTGCCCTGTCAGAAAACAGCCTCATCCCAAACAAAAATTCAGAATTTTAAACTAATAAAAAATGTGTTGAAAGCCTCCAAAATCTAAAGCTAACAGTACACACTGAGAACATCGGTGTCAAAATGTGCTGCTATAATCGTCTTTGCTTTAAAACATTGTTTTAATAAAACTGTTTAAAGACCAGATTTTTGTCAGCTCCGTCAGATTTCTACAAAAACATGATTTGATGAGGAATAAAAGGGCTTAGCTACATCAGGTGTGTCTGAACCATGACAGGCCGACTCTGCAGGCCTTCTGAATCCAAACTAAAGAGGAACGATGGTCTGATGGGCGGCGGTAGTTCTGTCCGTAGGGACTTGGCTCGGAATCCAGAGGGTCGCCAGTTCAAGTCCCCGTCCGGATCAAGTATGGAGCTTGGACTGGTGCCATGGTCAGTGTCACTCTGACATCTCTCCATTCAATACATGTATAGGTCCGGTTTGTGTGTGTGTGTGTGTGTGTGTGTGTGTATTTCATGTGTGTGTATATGACTACAGAGTGAACAAAAATTGAATTTCCACTCTGGGATCAATTAAGTTTTTCTTCTTCTTCTAAAAATGAGTCTTTCCCTCTGACGTCCATCATGTCTGATATTCAAGAACACATTCAATCACTGGGAGGTCGGTCCGTTACAAGGTTTAATAATCAAGACTTTGATCTTTAAAAATTGATTTTCCAGCCTAACAAACCCAAAAAGGTTTGGTCCCAGTTCTTAAAGGAAATGGCCACTTTAGAATGAAAATACAGACAGCACTTACTGACCCTCATGCCGAGAAATAGCACCACCACTAGCCATCAGATAGACTTGCGCAAGTTGCCATGTAAACACAGCACTGCTGCAGGGCGGGCTAACTGACCACGGTGAGAAATGATGCTATAAAAGTGGAGTAAATTACGTCTTTTCAAGTCAGTTTTGCATGCCGCGGCTTCAGGACACTTGGATTACGACGGACGAACCGTTCTGACGTTTTTGAAATGCATTAGCGGAGTTTTATTACATTTTCAAAATGTGGGTTCCATGCACTTCAACTGGACTTCTTGTCGGCATGAGGCTCAGTAAGTACTGTCTGTATTTTCATTCTAAAGTGGCCATTTCCTTTAAGAACGAGTGATAAAATGTGATGGTTCGTCTTTGGACTGGTAAAAAGTGACAGCTACGAGTGCAGCATTTTACCAAAAGCTGAACATTTTTCAGCTCCTGACGACCTGAAAGAAACGCCAAACACACAGCGCTCAGACGCTCAGCGCCTCGCCACGCTGCTGGTGTTTGTAGCAGAGTGTAAATGCAAAGCACTAAAAAAAATACGCCAGTGTCAGGAAAAAAAACTCTTCTTTTTGACGAGTGGAGGCTTCCATGGGTTGTTTTTTTTTTCCCGTGCTGATAGGTGTACTTCTTTATTTGAGGTTTAATGGCAATCTAGAATACGGTGTAGGTGTATACGCTGCACTGTCAACTTTGGAAGAACTGCATCAATGGAGAAAAATGAGTATCGTCATGTTTTCATAATGTTTGCATCAACTCAGAATACGTAGCATCAGCTCTTGTGACATCACTCAGCAGCAGAGCCTCATCCTTCTTTAGAACAGAACGGATCAAAGATTCCATAATGACATGGATGCATCCAAGTATTACTTCTGATGAGAGTTCAGAACTCACAGAAACAGCTCAATAACTGAGTGTATAAGCAGAGAATACAGAGTGAACCTTTACAATGATAAAGGAGGATAAAGTCCAGCTGAGGCTGATGTGAGTCGTTGTTCTGCAGGTATTTGCTCATAAACGCAAGAGTCTGACAGATTTACGTGTTGACCTGATGATGGCGCTGCATGGAAAGTCAGGGCCACAGTTCTTACACAGTTCTCACCCTGAGGGGAACATGAATGATGAATCAGATTTTAGAGCCAATAGTTGTTGGGATGCTTCGGTCCGAGCCGAGCAGCTGACCAACACGTCCGTCCCCGGAGCTGAAGCAAACACAGATGTGTAAAATCTTCTTCAGATATGGACGTTCAGTGAATCGCTAAAAGTTTGGATCGCGATTCTGCAAACAGGGAAGTGGTCCGAGTTCTCAGGCTGTGGGAAACACTGACGCAACACCGCAAACACTCAAACTGTGACATTTTTAGTGAAGTGGAATTTATTTTCTTGGCGTCACGATACGAGCGCCAGATGGAGAGACTTACTGCCGGACACCTGTTTAGTTTCGGCCATCGCCGAGGAGGATAAAGAAAGTTACTCAACATCGCGCCTGTGTGAAAGGCTCATGGGAAACTGGGAGTGAAGGCCAGAGATAGCTTTGTTCAGTATCAGCAGGAAGCTTATCAGGCCCCGAAGGTTTTTATTCAGCAGAGTGAGAGCTCGCAGCAGCTGTTAGAGGACAAACACAGATCTGAACAGAAACCACCGAGTCTGTCCGGACGTCTCTGCTCACAGAACACGTGCAGAAACGTTAATCCATGTTAATGTTAATGGTGACAGTTTCCAAATGTCTCTTCTGCAAAAAAAAAAATCGAAGGCAAAATGTTGAAATATCTGCTGCCAGCCGACTGACCTCCTGTCAGATCTGTTTCTAAGATTCAAAGAGAAGACAGATTCAAACAAAAGACGGTTTGAAGGAAAGAAATCTGCCGTAAAACGTCACAGAGGACGCAGCAGGACTGTTCAGGATATGTTCAGTGTCCGATGTACTGTACATTCATCCTCCTACTCAGGAAGCCTTCTGCCTCCTCCTGTGACTTTGACACGCTCATGTTAAATCTTCATATAACTGCTGGGAATGTGGAACAGATTTCTGCCCTCAGCTGTGACTCACAGTGAACCGCTTCACCCAGAGTCTTCAGCAGGAAGCTGACCTGACAGAATACGGTGACCTCTTCACAACCTGGGTCTCCTTTTCACAGATGTGATGATCCTTCTGTCAGCTGCAAGTGATGAGTGTTTCCCCGCTGCGTTCAGAGCTCACATCGACTCAACTCTCCTGTGTTGTGAACGAACCCACAGATAGAAGAGCAACTGCAAGGAGGGAGTGTGTGTGTGTGTGTGTGTGTGTGTGTGTTGGGGTGTGTTGCAGCTCTGGATGTCGGAGCACCTCACCCTGTCTCTGGATATACTCCAAAACAAACTGTTTATCCTACTTTGTACTACTATTACTACTAATGTACGTCTGCTTGACCCCTGTGGAACCTCTCGACTACAAGTCCGAGCCCGTCGCCCACTTCGCTGGGTTTGTTACTTCAGATCATGTTTTTTGTGAATTTGCAACATGCAAGCAGCGACTTCAGGTCCTCTCGCTCATTTGATCACGTTTTACTGGTCGAGGAAAAATGCCGTACATGTGAGAGCTCTGCAGGGTTTTAATTTGGGAGTGACAGTCATTAGTGGGACACGATGCTGCCACCATGTGCTCACAAACTGCTTTTATAAAACAGACTGGAGGCGTGTGTGATCGCTGTTTTCTGGTGTTTAAATCAGGAAACATCTGATCAGTAAATCAAAGTGAGAATCTGACCAAACGTCCTGACTGGGTTCAGTCAGGACTGAGGGAGCGTTAAAGCTCCGCTCTCAGCTGTGTGAAGTTCATCTGTGGCCAAACTCTGATGCTTACTGGCAGATATCCTGTTCCTGGTTGACATGCGGCTCTGATGAAGGATGGTCATTGTTGAGAACGCTGCTGCAGCTGCTTTCTCAGCTGGTCAGTTATCTGCAGCTCTCTGAAAGCTTCCTGCTGCTCGCTGACGCCCGACTCTGTCTCTCTTTATGATTCATGAAGAATCCACTCGTATCGTCCGTCCGTTCGGCAGCTGCAGCGGTCCAGGAAGCTGGTGCAGGTCCTCGGCTGAGTCGATGCTGTTTAAACTGAAGTGAACATTTGTTTGCCATCAATCATCTGCAGCTCTGTGCAGAGACGTGTGTTCTCTAGAGGGAAGAATGCTGCCTGATGTTAGAAAGTCCTGTGAGAATCACAGAGATTCAGCTGAGCTGCAGCGACTGCAGGCTGGGAACCAGCTCACACTGTCCACCACTCTCCCAGTACATTTACTGCAGTAGTTCAGTCTGAGGTTAGTCAGTCTGAACTACTGATCTGTTCTAGTTAAACCTGCAGGTCGACCGGCACATCACTAGTTGATTAATAATAATTATTTATACCTCCAGATAACACATTACAGCAGTCAGCTGGGTTCAGAGCCCACTGGTTTATGCCACAGGAGTCCAAAGTTTTCTGAGTGGAGGGCCACATTAAATCTTGACAATAAAAACTGAGACAAAATCTATGTTTCATTTTGACGAGACGTGATGTAAATGTTGGTGGTGGACTGTCGGACACTGACAGCTAGTAATGATCTTCAGATGCCTGATGAGCGAGCGGCTGGTAAACTCCAGTAAATAGTCTGCACCAGGATGTTTGGGTTGGTGCGAGTTGTGAGCTGTAATTCAGCAGTAAATAATCAGCCGTGTGTGTCTGACACTGTGGATGGTGGAGCTGCTGAATGGATTTGTGGAGTTTGTTAGTTGCAGCGGTGGCAGTTAGCAGCTAGCTCCGCTCGCAGCCTTCACAGCTTCACCCCGCAGGACTCCACTCAGTCCGGACTGCAGAAGGTTTGTGGGTTGATGGTGTTTGACAGGCAGGTAGGAGGCTCAGTTATCTGTGAGTGTAGCTGTGCTGTAAG
>NC_065526.1:1263506-1283811 GCF_006386435.1 Epinephelus moara | reverse complement strand
TTTTTTTGTAACTAAAAAATGTATGAATACATCTCTATGTAACAGCTACACATGTTCAACAACAGAGATGTGTGTAAATCAGGACTATGACTCAATAAACTGAGTATCACTCACATTAGAAACCTTCTTCTGTTGTTTTTCAGCCAATATTTTCAGCCTATCACAGCCTGATACACAGTCTGACAGGCTGTGATAATAAACGTATGGTCAGTCCCTCTACAGCCTGTACGTATACATATCTCTCTATCTATCATCATGTGGTGTGTGATTAACATTTAACAGACCTAACTATCAATAACTATTTAGCACATTTTTTTTCAGCAGTTGAAAAACCCACAACGTCACGTCTGTATTGCAATGAACTGTGGGTAATTAAATCAGTGAAGTCTGCAGAAAGTCCACTTGAGGCCCCTGTGGACTGGACGGATTGTAGCTTTGCAGCCATCAGCACTCCCAGACTTCCCGTGAACGCGCCCACAAAGTCTACGAGTCTGCAGGTGTGGAGAAGTGCGAACATTTGGGTTCAGCCCAACAGAGTTACCAGTGACTTTGAGGACAAATCATGTGAAGCAGTTTGAGCTGATTCCTGTGTGCAGGTGGGTCAGACCGCTCTGTGTGAACGGAGGTTGGTTTTTATCCAAAAAAGGCCTCCTCGTGGGCAGTTTAAGTCCCCCTGTAAAGTACAGCGTTCAGTATATGAGGGGTCAGTGTAGGTCAGAGGGAAGCTGAGGAGTTTTAGAGTCTGTGAAACTGAACAACTCAACCCGACAGAAACTCATCACAGGTCCATGTGACGTTTAATAAATCCACATTTAAGACTGTTATTGCACTTTTTTTGTTTTTAATTTAATTCTGACGCACAAGTTTCTTTGACTTCAGTCGGGTTGTTACTGCAGGGCCTTCACTGGTAGTGGAGTATTTTACTGCAGCCTGAGTACTTCCTCCACACTGTTGAAGTATTTATACAAATGACACAATCTGAGAGGTCTCATCGATATGTGACACCTGTGACTCGGCTTTATTTTGAGGGGTCACGAGCAGCTCCAGAATAAAACTCAGAGGGAGCTGGTTGTTAAGGTGGATGGCTGGTTGTTAAGGTGGACTGTCTCAGCTGGTGGTTATTTCCCACTCGGAGCTCAGAGATGACAGACAGCGGGAATGTGAGAGAGCGACAAACAGCCGTCTGACGCCTCCTAAAAGAGTCCCAGCTTCGGTATAAATAGCTTCATGCCGACGAGTCAAATAAGGAAGTTTACAGCTGAGCTGCAGAGCTAAATCTGAGCCAGGGAGGCCTCGCCATCACTGCTGCTGTACGGAGCTTTTTTCCTATCTTTATTCAAGAGAGTGGTCTATCACACACACACACACACACACGATCAATATCAGGGTTTCCATCCATGTCAGTGAAAACATGGATGCTTCACACACAGAAGATCTATACAATCAGCACAGTTTCAAGATTAGAGTCACCAATTCAGTATCTGACCAAATGTCTCCCCTTCTGTTCCTGAGATATGACGTAAAAACATGATGATGTCACAGTCAAGCTGACCTTTGACCTTTGGACCTTCATTATTTCATCCTGTTAGACATTTGTGTCAAGTTTGGTCAGAATTAGTGAATGAATTCTTCAGTTATGGACAAAATCATATTTGTGAGGTCACAGTGACCTTTGACCACGAAAATCTGATCAGTTAAGTGTTGAGTCAAAGTGGGTGTGGAATGAGACGTATGCAAGGTCACAGTGACCTCTGACGAAAAAAATCTAAATTAATTAATTGTTGAGTCAAGGTGGACGTTTGTGCCAATTAAAAAAATCCCACAAGGCCTTCTTGAGATGAGAGAATGAGACAGATTGAAGGTCACACTGAGCTCTGACCATCAAAATATATTCAGTTCATTGTTTAGCTCTAAGTGGATGGAAAGTATTTGTATGTTTTTTCCCTGCAGATCTGCAGCCGACAGTCTGATGAACACTGAGAGACGCGTGTTTCCCACTGCGGACTGAATATCTCTAATGCCACTCATGTTTTAACGCTGAGAATATTTTCTTTGACGTAAACTGTGGGAAACACTGGGTGGATCCAGAGCTCCCTCTTGTCTCTACTGTGGAGGAACAAAATTAAGTTTTTCTCCACATTTAAAAAACAGACTTTGAGCGGAGGAGACAATAATCTGCTGCGGCGTTACGCAACAAACTGCGAGGAGGGAAGAATGAAAACAGAGTCTTTCCAGTTATTAAGCAACAACCTCTGAGCCATAGAGAGTGAAGAAACATGGAAACACAAACACACTGAGGGAGGAGGAGGAAGAAGAGGAGGAGGAGGAGGAGGAGGAGGAGGCGAGAGCTGAGGGGAAAGAAGCGGTCCAGCTGCAGGTCAGTTGAGCCAAACGGAGCTGCTGCTGCAGTGGGAAATCCGGGGGCGTCGCCTAGCAACATGTCGCAACACTTGGCAGCATCAAACCTGCAACCTGACCTGCAGTACGGCCTGCTGGGAAAAAAACAACAACTACCATCACACGGTTCTGTTCCTGAGCAGAACGAGGAGGAGGGAATCTCCACACAGGAGACAGGAAGTGGACTGATGAGCTCTGCAGCGACGCTCAGACGAGCCTAAATCGATTCACAGAGTCTTTTACGGTGTTAATAAAGTTGTGTTGAGGAAATAAAAAATGTGGAGCTGCTCAGCGTTTGGTCTCAGTTTGGATTTAACGACCTGATAACGAGCTTTATAGGATGAAGGCCGAGTGTTGTGTGAATCCCTCGTTAGTGACATAATGAAGCAGTGAACGGGAGTCACGCTGCTGAGGAGCACAGAATAACTCAACTGTCTTGTGATAGGATGTGTCTCGCTGGATCTAAAGATAGAACAGAGAACATGTTCTCCACAGTTCATGATGTTCGTCACAGCGCGGCGCACAGATCCTGCAGACTGATACTGTGTCACATGTTCCCAGATCAGGAGTCTCACTGTGTTCCGTCACGCCTTCATCAGAGCCGTTCGCCTCACTGACACTAATGGTACAGATTTTATTCTCACGTTCATCCTGCACAACAGTTTGTTCATCACCTCCTCCAGGAGCACGGGGACCCAACCTGAGGGTCGGGGCCCCAACAGAGGAGTCGCAGGAAGATTAAAGGGCGGGTCCACGTGTGCTCTTTTCTGTGTTTTTAAAACGTAACTCAGCTTTTAGCAGAAAACAGTGATGCTGACCCTAACTCAAAGAAAAAGAAGAACACCAGTTGTTAGCAGTTAGCTGCTAACTCAACGAAGAAGAACACCGGCTGTTAGCAGTTAGCTGCTAACTCAAAGAAGAAGAACAGCAGCTGTTAGCAGTTAGCGACTAACTCAAAGAAGAAGAAGAAGAAGAACAGCAGCTGTTAGCAGTTAGCAGCTAACTCAAAGAAGAAGAACAGCAGCTGCTAGCAGTTAGCGGCTAACACAAAGACGAAGAAGAACACCAGTTGTTAGCAGTTAGTGGCTAACTCAAAGAAAAAGAAGAACAGCAGCTGTTAGCAGTTAGCAGCTAACTCAAAGAAAAAGAAGAACAGCAGGTGTTAGCAGTTAGTGGCTAACTCACTTTTTTTTTATCACTAAATACTAGAATCACTATGCACTTTAAATATGATGCATCCATGTATGCTTGCATACATTCATGTTCTTGTTTGTTGTCTGTCTGCGTGCTTGTAAATATGTGCTCATATTTTATGTTTTTATACATGTTTTTTTTTTTTGTGAAGCACATTGTGTTGCTTTCTGTATGAAATGTGCTTTATAAATAAATCTTCTTCTTCTTCAAAGAAAAAGAAGAACAGCAGCTGTTAGCAGTTAGTGGCTAACTCAAAGAAAAAGAAGAACAGCAGCTGTTAGCAGTTAGCAGCTAACTCAAAGAAAAAGAAGAACAGCAGCTGTTAGCAGTGCACCACTTCACCGTGCCGTCAGACGGCCCTGTCTGACAGCAAACTGCAGCTGTTATGTCGCTCTCTTCGAAGCCACCAGACTCCACTGACAACAACAGTAATTCTACATCACAGCACACGGGAGCTGCTGGTTTACTGCTGCCCCGATCGTTTAGTTTGTTAGTGTTATTGTGCGTCTTGCACAGCGGGACTAACGTGGCGCACACAGCAGTACGTAGGTTTATATGTAGGAATGAAATCGTACAGGAACCTACGTCAGGTCAAGTGGGAAACCATTTTGAGAAGGACTTGGGGGAAAGTGTTTTGATGCTAAAACGTGTGCACTTTGAGCACAATTTGAATGTTTGGATTTGGATCCATCAGGAACACTGTACGGCTACAGAACGATATAAACAATTTAAAAACAAGAGAAAATATAAGAACTTTTTTTTTTTTTAATCTTCCAGACGTTTCTCTGATTAAATGCTTTTCCTGAAGTTTAGAGGGAAAGAAATTCACGGTCAGTCTGAGGAGCGCTCACCTGGAGGACGGGGCTGTGGTCGAAGTTGTAGGCGCTGGGTCGTCCCTCCAGTGTGGAGAAGGCCACGTTTCCTCCAGTGAGCGGCGAGATGTCGCTGAAGTCATCGGTGCAGAGCGCCTGCTGCTCGTCCTCTCCAGTGCGGATGAAACCGTGGTTCACCTTCTGGTAGGTCTTCTCGCAGGAGCCGCTGTAGTACTGGTAGGGCACCCAGGGGCCGCCCTCGCTGGTCCGCTTGTAGATGGCGAAGCTCTCTGGGCGACTGGTGTGGAACTTGAGCCGCACGTAGGTGATGTCAAATGCCTTCCCTGCAGAGAACAGGAAGATCACACATTTAATCCTCAGGCGTCATTTTGACTTTCTCTTAATTTAAAACACCCAAATATTTCTAACATTTTTAGAAACTCTTTGATTCAAAACAAAACAGTGAAGGATGTAAAAAGTATCATGAAGCTCAGTTCCTTCGTTTTTATTAAAGAACTACAGAAGATTTTGACTTCCAGCGTACTGTAGTTTATTTTCTGTCATCTTGTGACAAATCTGCACCTCCACACTTCTGTTTCATTTAACTTAGAAAGTCTCTGACATGATTAGAGAACATAATGAATTCAGTAGGGCTGTCAAAGATAACACGTTAACAACAAGTTAACGCATATTCCTTTGAACGCCACTCGTTTTTTTGACAAGTGATTAGGGTACGTACAATCTGTAATTATGACCCTCAGCCCACCCCGTAGTTTGGGAAATCAGGAGGCGATGCAGCAGTAACGCTGCGGATGGGAAGCAGACACAAACCTCCGTGAGCAAAAATGGATAAAGAAAGGCGTCTTGACTTATTTGTTATTTACTGTGGGGTTGATACAGCCGAGTATAACGATATTTTGCGTGGCGATATTGTCGATACAGGCGCCAAGTATCAAACTGTATTATTTACATCACTAATTTTTGCAAATACACATTTTAATCCAACTTTTGGTCCGTGAATAATAAAATCAGTTGCTTTTCAGTCCACTAGATGGTGCTGATGTTTTTTTTTTCCTGGTGAGGTCAGCAGAGGTCTCAGTCAGCGCCATTCAGCAGGAAGTTCATCAAAACAAAAATGGAGGCACCAGAGACAGAAATCAGAAATCTGGACACATCAGGACTTGGATCAGACACGTGAGAATAAAATACTCTGTAATACTGCGAACATGAGGGCTCACCTCACAGGCCACCATCCAGAGATAGCGTTATCCGCTAACGGCCAAGCTAACGCTAAAAATCATGCAACACAGGACACACTGAGCTCGACACAACTACCACCAGAAAATAACACAGTCCATCACCTACTTCCTGTTCAAAGATCTGCGTCCATACAGCGCTGTTGAAAACCAAGGCTTTTGTTACACGCTTAAAACACGTGAACCCAGGTATGTGACTCCGCCCGCTCACAGCCGTACCCAAGCTCTACAGAGAAGTGACACATGAAGCTGAGGAACCTTTGAGTACAGCAGGAAGAGTGGAGTTAACCTGTGACGCCTGGACTTCAAGCTCAGAGGATTCATATGTGACTATAACAGGACATTATCTGACAGAGGACAGGAGACGCTGTCTCACGTCCTCCAAACTAGAGCGGGACATTATCTGACAGAGGACAGGATTCATTGTCCATTCATTCATATATCTTCTACAGGTATATGTGTGTGTGTGTGTGTGTGTGTGTGTGTGTGCATCATATTTCCTTTGCTGCGTTTCTATTGGCTGCTGAAAGCTGAAACTCATCTTGAATCAAAAATGTGACGTTAAAAACACTGAAGATCCTGAGTTCAGATTGAAATGTTTCCAGTTCGTGCTGACGGAGCAGCTGCGTGTTCACGAGATGAAAACACATCTCAGACATTAAGGTAAAGTTTACTGAGGCCTGGCTGTGATGGATTGTTATCACTGTGTCTCCACAGGAAGTATGAGATCAGTGTGAGCTGCTGTTCCTGGAGACACAGCAGAGTGTCTCTCTAACAAGTGTCGAATGTGGAAACTCTGGGCAGGAATGTAAAGTGTCGTTGGAACACGCTAACGTGGCGCTCTGGTCCTTTAACTCCTGACACTCGTGTGTCCGCTGGTCGTTCCCCCTTTCACATATCTGACGAGTCTGAGCAGGCCTGCGAATAAATGTTCCAGGAGCCGTCAGTCAGCGTGTGAAGGAACGCCGCCATGTTTGAGCAGGGCGGCGGGGGGTACGGCTGTTTGCTCAGCCAAAGAATCTGCTCTGTAAACAGTGTGCTGACAGGGGCCCGGCCCCCGGGGGCCCCTCTGTGTCCACGGCAAATAAAGGTGAAGCAGCTGATAGGTCCGAGGGGACGTTCACAAAAGGCTGCAGTTTATTACAGGAAACAATGAAGCGACTGCAAACACACACCGGCTTCCTCCTCCCACTGCGTGTGTGTGTGTGTGTGTGTGTGTCTGTGATGGGTCAAGGTTAATAGGAAGCTGCAACATTTAAGCTGCAGGGTGGAGACTTACAGCACCGTGCAAACAATCACTGCCACGACTATTTAACTGTATGAAACTGGAATCAACTGGGAGCTGATTGGTGAGGTGACCAGTACAACCAGCAGTGATCAACTGGGAGCTGATTGGTGAGGTGACCAGTACAACCAGCAGTGACTCAACACAACCAGCAGTGACTCAACACAACCAGCAGTGACTCAACACAGCCACCAGTGACCCAGCACAACCAGCAGTGACCCAGCACAACCACCAGTGACCCAGCACAACCAGCAGTGACCCAGCACAACCACCAGTGACCCAGCACAACCAGCAGTGACCCAGCACAACCACCAGTGACCCAGCACAACCACCACCACGAGTCACATTCACACACTCACACACTGGTGGCCGCGGCTGCCGTACAAGGTCACCTGCTTCTCAGTTTTTCACACGCTCTCACACTGGTGGATCCATCAGAGCAGTTTGGGGTTCAGTATCTTGCTCAAGGGTACTTCAACATGCAGACTGAAGGAGCCGCCGATCGTCTGATTAGTTTTTACTGAATATTTAAAGGCGAACTGTAAAACTAGATCACTTATTTTGTTACATATGTTGTGTCATATATACATATACAAAACTGTTAGCACAAAAATACCCTGAAATATCGTGATATTATTTTAGGTCTGTGCACACTGACGACTTGTTTAAGACTTGAAACTCAACATTTGGTTTCTTTGAAAAGAAGTCTCGGGTAAAGGAGCACAGTGAGCTGTGTTTGATGGTTTGTTGGCAGCTCGCAGGAGTTTCAGAATAAAAGGGAGTTTTAAGAGTTTTTTTCCTGAACATCTGAAGCGTCTTTTCCCCTCTGAGGACTCTCTGGCCTCAGATCAAAGTCTCAGCGTCTCCGAGAGAAGGACAGACACCAGCAGGCAGGAAGCCCCTCTGTCGTCCACGCCTCCACATCCTCACACACAGGACAAAAGCATCTGTCTGCGCAGTGATCAGGAGGCAAACAACAGAGACACATTCAGCTCTGAGCCCAGGTGGCCACGGGACACTCTGATTGGACGAGGAGATCAGGAGGAAATGATGCTGCCGTCACACAACAAACACCAGAGGAAGATCGTTTTTAAAATCATGCACCTGATGTAAAGTCTGTGTCACAACCCTGAGGGTGTAAACCAGAAGCTGAGGACATGTCTGACAGCCACAGACGGACGAGAGACGCCCTGTTTGTTTATCTCTGTGTATTTCCAGCGCAGCTTGGTCAGGAGTGAACCCATGAGTCTCGCCGATGTGACCGACCGTCTGCAGCAGAAGTGAAGCCCGGAGGAATTCTGTCTCTTCTTCCAGAACAATCGGCGTATTGATGAGAGGAAGAATTTTACAGTCGAGAGCGCAAACAAAGAGCGCGCTGTATGCATTTATGTCCTCGTCCCATATGACGACAGAACAAAAAGACTCTCTGCAGGGAAACGGACGACCTGCTGACTCTACAACAGCTCCTCAGAAAACACAGAAACGCTGAGTGCCGGCAGGACGCACTGCAGGACAGACTCACCGACTCTAAACCAGACTGCATTCTACTAACAGCTGCAGCACAGCCAGGATGACATTGAGTCCCCAAAACAGAACGTTAACAGGAAAGGACACCATGGTTTTAAGTTTTTACCAAAATAAAAGCTCACAAACGAGCCTGTGTTTGTGAGCTTTTATTTTGTTTGTTTGTTTGTGTTTCTGCAGCTCAGAGGAACAAAGTCACAGCTGATGGTTTTCAGGTTGTTTCTGAGGTCACAGTGAAGTCAGACGTCCTTCAACCTCCAAAATATGTTTTTATTTTTTTTTTTCCAATTGAAAAAAACACTTGCTGCGTCTTTTTATTGTTGCCAGGCAACCATCCCATCACCTCCTCACCCTAACCTTCCTGTATCATCAATCTACTGTTAATCAGTGTGTAGCTGCTGCCATGTTGAGGCAGAGGGTACTGTCTGTAGCTCTGGTTGAGGGGGAGAGGCTGTCAGCAGATAAACAGAGATCTGTGTGGGTACATGAGACCCT
Source organism: Epinephelus moara (assembly GCF_006386435.1). Taxonomy (NCBI): domain Eukaryota; kingdom Metazoa; phylum Chordata; class Actinopteri; order Perciformes; family Serranidae; genus Epinephelus; species Epinephelus moara. The sequence continues at coordinate 1,274,848 of NC_065526.1, read as the reverse complement.
AAAAAAGAGGCTGGATCATGGGGAGTACCACCAGTTGGTCCAGGAGCTTCTCCTCTATCATGGACGTTTACAGTACTGCACTTATCTGCTGTTTTCTATTGAGATGGTGCTAACTGTGCTTTGTAAAGCTGATGATGACTCAAGGAGTCTCACACACAGTGACAGGGCTAACTGTTAGCATCACATGGCTAACATTACACAACGGTTAATAAGAGTTTCAGTGTTGGTGTGAAACTAACGGCTCGGTGTCGGATGTTTCTGCCCAAGCGGCAAAATATAACAGAGTAGGAGGGCGGCGGCTCACTGAGACGCTCCTTCAGTACCCCCCATCACCATCACCATCACCATCACCATCACAAACGCACTGAACGCCGCTCATGACAGGGAGCAAGTCTCTGCCCTTTGTACACAATCGCTACTACCAATTAAATAATGTAATGAGGTCCACGGCCCTGCCAGAGCGCCAAGAAGACGATAGAACTACACTATTGAGAATAAATAAAAGTTAAATAAAAGAAGCTACGGAGGGATTATTACGCATCACAAAAATCAAAATGACAAATAGAAACACTGAGTGCTCTTTATAATGAGCTCAGAATACAAGACAGCATCATCAACTGTTCTTACTGTTTTTACCAGCCCACAAATTGGAATATATTAATTAAATAATATAATAATTAAACTGTGTCACATTTAAATCACTTTCTAGAACACGCAGTGGTCCTGAGAGTTTTCTACAAATCTTACTGGACAAAACTTGACCGGAAACTTAAAACTTATCTTTTAAATCTGGCTTTTAATTTGGAGTTTAATCATTGTTTTTATTTTTTACTTTTATTTATCAGTTTTCTTACTTTTTGTTATATTGTTATATTATTTAGTCTGGCAAAATCTGATCTACTGTTTGTTTAATTCTGTTTTTTGATTTTGTCTGTGTTTGGGCTGCATGTTTGGATGAAAGGTGTAAAGTTGGGTTGTAATGATCATATTTATTTACTAAAGAACTTGCTGCTGCTCTTAAAGCTCCTTGTTGTGGGTGAAAGGTCATAAGTTCTGCAGTAGAAATTAAACTTTGGATTTTTTTGCATCTCTTTAACACAGAGACATTTCTGGGGGAAAAAGAAAAGTATTGTTGTTGTTGACGCAGCTCTCCGAGCGGTTTTCCTCCTCTGATGATAAACAGGAAGTGGCTCTGTAATAAAGTCTGTTAAAGAAAGGGTGAACTCAACCTTTAAGCCAAACACTGAACAGCCTCTCTTTCTCCTCAGATTTAAGCTGGAGTTAAGAACCTCAACGCCGACGTCGTCAATTAGCTGGTTTTGCTTTAAGCGGAGCTAACCGGTCTATTGTGGAGCGCTGACCCCGGGAGACTCTCCTCGGGGGGCCGGACTCAGGTCTGAACATGAAAAGAGCCTCCAGTCGTTCAGGGGAAGGAGCTTTTCTTTCTGAGGCTGTTTGGGGAGGGACGGTGGGGGGGGCACAGTGACGGCAGGAATGAACCGGCTGGAATGTGTTTCCGCCGGGCAGAGTGACGCCCGATGGATGGACGGAGGAAGAAAGAGACCACAGAGGAGAAAAGAGGGCCAGCGAGCAACACAGGCTGCTCATGTCAAAGAGAGACAGAGAGAGGGGGCTGCTGGGAGATTTTTTCCTGCCCAGATATGGAAGACATGACGAGCGACTGAGCAGAGGACGCTGCAGATGAATGAGGGGATTTTCTGTCCAAGGAGGAGGTTCAAGTGAGCAGCGTCACATGACCTCTGACCCCTCAACGCATCACACAGAGAGCAGATGGATGTTAACTCAACTCACTGTACAGGAAAAAATATATTTCTGATTCATTCATCTCAAAATCAAAGTTAAAAAAAGTAAATGTCTGGAATAAATCCACGGCCATAATGTTCATACTGGTAATCCTAATTAATTTATTCATATGCTGACATTTTGCCAGTATTCGGTCTGTAACTGTGATTTTGTCTCTGTTTTCACCATGAAGTCACCTCTCAGTCGTTTAGTAGGCGCCTACATTTAAAAACTACAGGGTGCGTGAAAAAAACAAACAACAACTTTTGTTATTATTGTGAAATAAAAAATGCAAAGACAAAAATAATAAAATAAATAAATCAAAGACAGAAATCTTAAAATAGAAAAATATTTCTGGTTATCTCCAAAAAAAAAGAAAATCAAGTTTTGCAAAATATTCTCATTATTACAAAAAACATTTTTAGAAAGAAAAAATAAAATATTTAGAAAAAATCTTGAGAAAATTACTGAGATAAAAGATAAAAAACAGATACAAGGATAAAGAAAACAAACATTTCTTTTCTAAATAATTATCGTGATTGTACAAGAATTATATATCATAATTATATATATATATATATATATATATATATATGGGTGTGTGTGTGTGTGAGAATTTTGTTTAAATGACATTTTATTTTTTCTTGAGGAAAATCACAGAAATAAAAGGAAATAAACGATCGAGAAAATGGCTTTTAGTTTTTAAATTATTTATTTGATTTTACAGGAAAATCGTTTCTCAACATATTCTTATTTCTAACAACGACATTTTGATGAGATTAAAAAAACACATTTATTTTATTTTAAGAAAATTACCTTTAATTTTTTTATTATTTGATTTTACAAGAAAACAAAACATTTCCGAAGATATTCTTAGTTTTACAAGACGACATTTTGATGAGAATTAAAAAAAACAAAACATTTTATTTTCTTGAGAAAATGAACAAGATAAAATGAGAGAACATGAGACTTAATTTCTAAAAATAATCATCTTGATGTTACGAGAAAACAAAATGTTTTTTGGATCTTAAGAAAATGCCGTTTCCTTATCTGAGTACAACAAAGACATCATGTCCAAGATCATTTATTTATTTTATCAAAAGTATTCTACTTTTTTTAATTTTCACAAAATCCTCCTCGTCTGTAAAACTAGAAAAGTGAGATATGAATAAAATCACTTTATTTTAAACGTCTCAAAAATATATCTTTTGTTTTGAAAGATAGTGAGATGTTGTTATTTTGGAGGAAAACGGCTTTTTGTTTGAGAGCGTGACAAAATGGTTCGACTGTGACGAGTGATTGAATTTGTTCATGAACATGTGATCATAAGATGATCTTCAGGTAACAGGATTTAAACCTGACTGGCACCATCATGGCCTCTCTCAGCTTCCGTAGACTTTACTAGTGTCATTTTTTCCTGGTCGATACATGTACAAACAGATTCTGATATATATTTAATCAGAGCTTTATGAGACATTTAAACTCTGATATCTTTGTTTTTCTAACCGTGAATCGACTTCTCTGGATGTTAAGAAGGGGAAATGAGAAGTTTATGAGATTAGAGAAGAGTAAGCTAAGCTGCAGTGTCCCACATGTCTCGTCTTGTCTCGACTCTTGGTCCTCGCCATCCGTCCTGTCATCAGACCTGCTGCGTTACAGCGACGTGTCGAGACGTGTCGGGAGGACAGAACCTCAGCAGACCAGACGCTCATTCAATCAGCAGAACAAGAATAATGATAACGGAAAGACTCAAACGCACAAGAGGTCCAAAATGGGACAAATACTGCTGATTAACGACAGAGGAAACACTCAGTGAGGTCTGCTGGAGGAATAATCATCAAATATTCATTTCAAGGAACTAAAAGTCGACGCTGAGGGAGGAAACTGATCATCTGGCAGGACGTGGCCGATGTTTCATAACCTATAACCTTATTATATTAATAACTTCTACAGAATCTGAGCTTTTTATTCCATCACCCTGCGGTCAGTCACTTTACAGGCTTTTCCACTGAACTGATACAAATCATGTGTACGTGTTTAAACAGAATATCTATACATGAGTGTGGAGTTTGAATCTTGTGACCTGCTCTCCATAAACAGAGGTCAGAGAAGCAGATGTTTGTCTTCCCACGGAGAGGAGGCAGATTATTTTAACGAGGAAGACGTCCTTGAGGAGGACAGATTAGGATGGAGGAGGAGAGACACCACATTCAGCTCTGAGAGTCCAAACACGACTCCTGAGAGGAAGTAACGAGCTCTGCCCTCCTTCACAATGTCAGACAGGAAATCTTTAGGTTTTGATGTAAAGATGCAGCTGCTGGAGACGAGACTTCACCGACACGTACGAGACTCCATCACATTTCTTTCCAGGCAGCTTGTGTGTCGGATCACGTGATCGTCCAAAGTCTTTATACATGAAGAGCGTTAAATATTCAACCAACATTACATTGGGAACTGCCCATTGTTCCGACATCCCATTGTTCCGACATCCCATTGTTCCGACCATATTAAACTCATTGTTCCGAAGTCCGTTCCGAAATCATCATGATGCCCTGTGGTTAAGGTCTGGTTAGGTTTAGGCACAAAAACCACTTGGTTAGGGTCAGGAAAAGATCATGGTGTGGGTTAAAATGAAAAAGAAAGTGACAAACACATAAGCTGTGAGCCTGCTCCGCCTCAAGCTGGTCGCGGCGCACCATACGCCCGCCATGAGCCGTTCAGGACCGCGGACAGTCGGACTAATGGGATGTCGAACCAATGACATGGACCCCATTACATTTAAGAGGAGCAGAGCTGCACAGTCTCCGGAGGAAAAGCTGCATTGCACGTTTCTGCAGACCACGAGTACGTCGCATTTATGTGCTTGTTGCTGTAATATAAGTGAGTGTTTCCAATGACGACTGTGCCGCCAAACATGGGTGTTTGTTAGAGAGCGCCGTCACTGCTTTTCCAGCATCGTTTGTGTCACCGAATACACCTGCTGCACAGCTGTTTCCCTCATGAAACATAAAGTTTGACTTCATGACGTCATCGATGAGATGCATCATTTGGCTGAGCTTATGTGATTAGGCAGGTTTGGTCATCAGCAGAGATGATGGTCTCCATAGTTACACTGCAGTACCACAACACAACATTCAGACACTTAGTTTATGACACAGAAAACTAACCCTCACTTAAAGAAACATTTTTTTTTAGATTTCTTGTTAAAACATTTTACGTTAATTAACCGATCCATTTATTATCCATTATTAAAATCAGTCTGGGTTCTGTTCTGATTTTTCTTTGAATATTTTTCATTTTGATGCAGCAGCAGCAGCACAGAGACAGATTCCTTTAAGACTTGTCAATAAACCTGATTTAGATTCTTCATAAATTTAATTCAGTTTAGATTTGATTGATTCAAAACACTGATTTATTTCTAGACAGTGGGAACACGTGGCACCAGTTCACCACAGATCCGACATCTTTTTATAGTTTTATATTTCAAAATAAATCAGTCTTACAGTTTGCATTCAGACCGAGTTGTTGGTACGGATGTTTTTTCACAGTACATTCCTGTGAATCGTCTTCCAGCCGGTGGAGCGGAGCCTCGGGGTCGGCCTGAGGGCTGGGAGGGGGGGTTACAGTTGTTGTGGAGGGGGGAGGAGGAGGATAGGGGATGAAGGTCCAGGGGGAACGCCCCGGCTCGCAGCACGGCCCAATTAAATTTCCTCCCATGACCTCATCGCATTCTTCTCCGGAGGAACGAACAATGGCCGCTTTGACTTTTGAACGCGTGGGCACGACCGAGCGGCCAGTCGGAGAAGATCATCTGCGGAGGATCCACGACTCACAGCGAGGACGCCGCTGACAGTACAGCAGGTACCAAGCAGAGCAGAGGTCAAAGGTCGCCACTCTGCGTTTACATGCACTTCAGTAATCGGATTATTCTGAGCTGCACAAAACTCATTAATCACACACAAACACACTGGACTAGAGTCCTGCTTTGTTTTGAAGTCTTATTAAAATCAAAGGAATGATTGTTTTGGTATCAGTTCTGACAATCTGCTAACGGCATCTCTCTAACGACACGGCTCTGAAGATGGCTGTTCCTTAAAATACAAGAAAGTTGGATTCTTTGTTTGACCGAAATGTCCAGGAGACACAAAACATTAGAAATGTCATGTGTCTGTTATGTAAGTCGTGTCCTTTTATTCTTTTAGTGATGCAAAATAAAACCGACAAATTTTCAGAGCCAGTTCGGTGCCTGTGTGTCTGCATGAGAAACAAAACATGACAGGGTTACAACTGTTTAAAGAAGAAGTTGTAAAATGTGGTTTCTAAAGATGTTTTTAACCTGTGCAGGTTCAAGAGTCAGGATGCAGAAAAATAACTGACAGACATGGTGACAGAAACCAACCTACTGACGGAGAGAACAATCGTTATGGGATGAAAGGAAGAAGTTTGTGGGATCAAAACATTTTGTTTAAAATTTAAAGTCACACATTTGTAAAGCTGTGACACACACGAACAGCAAAAAGTTTCACTTGATGGTTGAGTTGATGTTTTAATATTCAAGCACTGAAACTCAGATGTGTCAGTGTCCAAACACTTTAAATGACTCTTGGGTCTGACGGCGGCTGTTTCTGCTTTCACGCTGACATTTTTCATCACAGTCATGTTATTTCTGAGGGACGCAAAATAAAACTGAGGAACTTTAAAAGGGAGTTTGAATCCTTTCTCGCTGCATGATGAGGATCACTTCACTGAACGTGGGTGAGCTCTAGTGACCTGTCAGTGCGTTGCCGACGCTGTTTGTGTCACCAAACTTGGGTGATCTTTAGCGACACATTGCTGCAGTTCAAATAGTGTTTGGGTCAGCCGAAATGTATGACACTTAGTGAGCTATCACTGCATTTCCAGCACCGTTCATGTCACCAAACATGGGGGGTTTTAGCGAGACATCAGTGCAGTTCAAACAGCTTTTGTGCCACAAAAAAATGGGTGATACTTAGCGAGCTGTCGCTGCGTTTCCAGCTGTGTTTAAGCCACCGAACGTGGGTGCGTTTCAGTGAGCTGTCAGTGCATTTCCAGCACCGCTCGAGTCACCAAACATGGGGGAATTTTAGCAACACATCGCTGTGTTTCCAACAGTGTTTGTGCAACCAAATGTGGATGATTTTTAACAAGCTGTCATACATTTGCAGCAGTGTTTGTTTCACCAAACATGGTTGATTTCAAGCGAGTTGTCACTGCATTTGTGTCACCATAACAGATGACATTTAGCAAGCTGTGTTTCCAGCTGCATTTGTGCTACCAAACGTGTAAAGGGGACTTTGGTGCCCTTATCCCCACATGACAAACAAAACATGTCAGGGTTACAGTTACTAAAAAGAAGTTGTAAAATGTGATTTGAAAATTGACAGACCAGGTTTTTTACACGCGCAGGTTTAAGAGTCAGGATGCAGAAAAATAACTGACGGACAAACTGACAGATGGAGAGAATAATCGTTAGCTGCAACCTGAAACAGGATAAAAGAAATGGGGTCAAGAAAAGAGTCTAAAAGACTTCAAACATTTAAAAACCAGAGTCTCACATTATCAGACGCTGAGAGAGAGACGAGGAACAAATGCTTTGACTCCATGGATGAGTCCATGTATTAATATTTCAGCACCAGCTGTGTTTAAACCAGATAAATCAAACCAACGTCAGGTCCACAGCAGTAAAGTGAAGCAGCGCAGCACTGTGGGACCGTCAGAGAGCAGGTGCTGAGGTCAGAGGTCAACAAGATAAAAACACTGAACAAATCAGAGCGAGGAATGTGAGGAATGTGAGCAGAGTTTAAACTCCATGAACATGAAACAGTTTACTGATGAGACTCCTCTGATCCCACACAGAGAACCGGTCCGCTCGCTCCGAGGTCAGAGGTCACCGGCGCCGCCTCAGAGAGTCAAACACACTTCATTCAAACGAGGAGCGAGTCACTGCACGGCTCGCACTTTGATTTCTACTGTTTCCTTCTCTGCAAAATGTCGTCAGCAACATTTCAGAGTAAAATCAGTTTGTTGGAGTCAAACAGCCGCAGGAGGAGTGAAGCTGAGAGGAACTGTGGTGAACTCCGACCCACAAATGTGAAGATCTGCAGCGAAGCGTCCTGACAGCGAGGAGGACGCCAGCAGAACAACGTGTTCGGATTAATTTGTCAGTTTGAATTTAACCTCTTTGCAAAAGCCAAAAGAGCCAGACATTAATGAGAATAATCTTCACTGTTAACTGTTTACTGTGCAGTTGTTAGTATGTTAATGACACGTACTTTGTGAACATGAGATCTCAAAATCGTCTCAGGGGAATTTCTTTTCTTTGGCACAAACGTCCACCTGGACTGAAGAGGACTGGTTACTGAGGACTGGGTGGAGTCATGCAACCACAGGGCGATTATTCTAGTTTCTTTATTATTTGTAAACCTAAATCACTGAAAGACCAGTCAGTGCATGAACTAAGAGTTTCACCAGAATCCTGCTGGTGTCATGTGTTTGTTTCTGCTGATTTCTCATGAACTTGTTTGCTGCTCGCTCGCTCGTGTGTTTATGAACCTGAGAGGAATTTTAATCATATTCTCCTGTTACAGACTGTGAGCAGAGTGAACACGGCTGATGTAAAGTGGGTCAGTTACACATTAATGTCTCAGTTAATGTGTAACCTGCTCCTATAGAGAGGAATGCACACACAAGCATAAAGGTGTGTTTGGTTTCCACACATGAGCGGCCCTCTGGATATCAGTCAGACTGTTATCAGCGCAGAGGAAACATGAATACTGTACATACACCTGAACTTATCTCTGTGTGAGCATCTAGAAACGTTGTGCAGGAATAAATCACACTCACAGCTGGAATGTAGAAATAAACAGAGAGGAGTTTAAGCTGGAGGCTTTCAGCAGTGTGAGCGCGCTCAGTACAGCGTCTGCAGGATGCTGCTCATATCACCTTAATCTCTTCTTCTGTGTTTGATAAACAGAGCAGCCGCCGGCCGTGCGCTCTGATTGGACAAGAGGAGATTATAGTGTGTGTGTGTGTGTGTGTGTGTGTGTGTGTGTGTGTGTGTGTGTGTCTCGGCTCCAGCTCTGCATCGATAAGAGCTTCAGGTGATAAAAGTCTGGAGAGTCTCAGTGAAGCCAACACCTAGTACAGAGCTGCTGTTACATATTTACTGCTGACGGGTTTCACGAGAGGTTTTGTTTTAATGAAGCATAAACACATTACAGCAAATTATCTAAACCATATATCACAGCTAACCTTTACTAAACATCTGCTCTGATTTTAGAGCTGTCTTTTCCTGTAATGACTCCCGGCTGCGTTCCTGTTGAATGGGATTTATCCTTCTGCTCCTAATCAACACCATACACGGTGTAGGCTGTGTGTGTGGACGCGTGCGCTGTGACCCGACTTAGCGAATGTTCGGTCACGATGACTCATAAGGGGGATTTATACCTGTGTGGTGGTGTGTCTGTGTCGCTCTGCAGTTACACCTCCAAAACACTAGTTGGCAGCACGAAGCTTAATAGAGACAGTTTCAAACACAAATCAGCTTCACTATAACTCGCAGCATTCACAGACAAACACTTGTCTTTATCTGGACACATTTTCCCCACAAATACAACATGCTAACGTTATTAGCACAAGTCTATGGCATTTTACATTGTATAAATTAGCCTAGCAGCTAGTGGACTCCTCATACTAACGCAGTGACGTATTGACGCTGACCGGAAGTCATTCATTCCAATGGAGGTGAAAATGACAGATAGTAACGGACTAGCGTGCAGCACGGCAGCGGTTCCATTGACCGTCAGTGCGTGGAGGCGTTGGATTTTTCCTACTCGGGTGTTGACAAGATGGGAGAAACGGAGCATAATGGTGGAGGAAGTAGGAAATTAATTGCAATCGCAGTTTATAAACGAACAATATCTCATTTATTTATGCAACAGAAAAATAAGCATAAGCTTTTTTTCCACTATTAAAAGTGATTGTTGACCATAGGTTGATTTCTATGTGGTTGACTATGTGACTATATTTTCGAATTTCGCGTTCATTTCTATATATATATCAGCTCTTTCAATAGTACACTAACTCAACTCGTCTCAGTTCAGTTGGTACAGTGTCAGTCAACACGAGAGATCTTCGCAGGAAGATATTGCTAGATCTTCTGCTAGATTACTTAGATTTATATTTATTTATTTAGCACTTTATAAAAGATATAAATACAAAGAAATGACCAAAAAAGATCAGTGTAGGGAGAGGCAGAAAGCCCAAAAAGGCTTATATGAAGCCTCTACCTAAAAAATTAAAATAAACCACTGGATTAAATTTAAACAAACAAACAAACAAAAAACACAAAACAACAACAACAACAAAGAACCCATCAAGTAACCCATTTAAAATAGTGCACATTTAAGTAATGAAAGAAATATTGAATAATAAAAATTCAAAGAATGAGCATGTAAGCAAACGAAGACAAAAGTGCTATAGAGAACCAGCTATAAACCAGCAATTAAATGAGCCTTTAAACATCTTCTAAAATGTTTAATAGTATAACATTTCAATGCCAGATGTGACTTCGCTAACAGCTCTCGCAGACAGCACGCTAGCTAGCCGCCCGCATCTGGCCAGGTCAGTAAACAACGGAACCTTGTGGCGTTGTTCTGAGGGTGAGGAATGCGTTGGGGAAACGCTCCGTTAAAACAGGAAAAATAGGTTGTGCACCCGGCGTAAAGCCAGGGACAACAGCACCATTTAACAAAGGTAACGTTACACAGTTCAGCTCCATTACAGCTCACAAGGTTCACTGACAAAACAACTGTCTGATACTAAACACGTTTTCCAAACAAATACAACATGCTAACGTTATTAGCACAAGCCTATGGCATTTTACATTGTATAAATGAGCCTAGCAGCTAGCAGAGATTTCCTCTGCTCATATTTCAGCCAGGATAAATCACACACAGTGTGTGGAGGCTTTATTGTCTTCACAATTTATTGTTTCTTATCTGTGAAATTAAAGTAAATCAAAGCTTTGTCTCCACTGAGGGAAATGGTTTCAGGTGTAACTGCAGAATGACACACCACCGCACACGTATAAATGCTCACAATGGCGTAGGCCACTTGCGTAGGCTACGCCGTAGAGCCGACGCCCAACGATAAACCAACCTTCAGTCCATCGTTAAAACATGTCAGAAGTTGGTTAATCTGAACACCAGAGAACTGAGACGCTGCACACATGCAGGAGACAAACATCAGTATCGTGAGGTTTCATCTCCATGGAGCCACACGTCAACATTTAGGAAACGGTTTTTGATCCTCTGCAACATCTGAGCCAAAAATAAAAACTGGGACGTCGCCAACGTTCATCCAGTGAATCTTTAGTAAACTCACAAATGTTCACATCTCCATTTAAAGACACGTTATTGTGTTCAGTGCCATGAATAATGCTGTGTGTGTGTGTGTGTGTGTGTGTGTGTGTGTGTGTGTGTGTGTGTGTGTGTGTGTGTGTGTGTGTGTTCTGGGGG